>NC_056732.1:1731462733-1731515060 GCF_019279795.1 Protopterus annectens
CAAAATCATCATCTTGTTTTAAATACCTACCCATCACTTCCTCATCCCCTCTGTTCCCTTCACCAACATGCCTACTGAAATCTGCTCCAATCACCATTCTCTCACCCTTGGGTACAGTCATCACCACTTCATCCAACTCACTCCAAAACTTTTCTTTCTCATCCATTACACACCCAACTTGTTGAGCATATGCACTAACACCATTCATCATTACACCATCAATTGCCAGCTTCATAAACATCACTCTATCCAACACTCTTTTCACTTCCAAAACACTCTTAGCATACTGTTCCTTCAGGATAACCCCTATGCCATTTCTCCTCCCATCCACACCATGATAAAACAATTTGAACCCACCTCCGATACACCTAGCCTTGCTCCCCTTCCATCTGGTCTCTTGCACATACAATATACCAACCTTCCTTCTGTAAATCATATCAGCTAGCTCTCTCCCTATACCAGTCATACTGCCAACATTTAAAGTTCCAAACGTCACTACCGCAGTCCTAGCCTTTACCTGCCTTCGGGCATGCCTCCCCCCCTCTTCTCCTCCTTTGGACAACAGTAGCCC
The DNA here is from genome assembly GCF_019279795.1 of Protopterus annectens. NCBI lineage: Eukaryota > Metazoa > Chordata > Ceratodontiformes > Protopteridae > Protopterus > Protopterus annectens. The sequence continues at coordinate 1,731,463,305 of NC_056732.1, forward strand.
AATTTCCGCAAGCACCCTGTTGGCCAACAGTACTGGTGGTGATCATTGTTAACCTAGGCCTCGACCTTTCCAATATGTATATCTGTACTGTTGTCCACATGTATGATTTGGCAAAATTTTATGTTGGATGCCCTTCCTGACGCAACCCTTCCCATTTATCTGGGCTTGGGACTGGCACAAAGAAATGCACTGGCTTGTGCATCCCTAGTATATAGACTGAAAAATGCACCATGTATGAGGATTGCACAGTATGTAACTGTGAGCAGATATGGAAAGCAAACTATAGCTATATCTATATCTATCTGTCTACCTATATATACTGTGTGTGTGTGTGTGTGTGTGTGTGTGTGTGTGTGTGTAAATATATATATATATATATATATATATATATATATATATATATATATATATATATATATAGATAGATATAGGTTAGTACTAGGCTAACTGCCCTTGCGAGACATTTTTTAAGCCTAGCCAGTTATCCCTTGTATTCAAACCCTGCACCTTGTGTTTGTAAGGCAAACACCTTAACCGTTAGGTCATATATATGAGAGAGAGAGAGAGAGAGATTTATATAATTAATATATATTGATAGATTGATGGTTGTTAAAAGATTCATCACTGCATGCATTTATCATGTGTTGAAATTCTGGTCATATTCGTCACTGCCTTAGTTGGTTGTATTATGTAATGGTCAAAATTCAGCAGATTGAATAGTATATAATTCAGGCTTTATTCCAGTTTCTTTGGTGTTTTAATACCCTGGAGTTTGTAAATTTAATTTCTGGGGTTGTGGTGCAGAATCCTCACATTGGGGTCTGTGGGTGGAAGCTCTCCATGAAAAAATATATTTTGTGTTTATGTTTTGGTAATTGCAAATGTAACCTGTTGGTTTATATCTGTAATTACATTAGCTAGATGATTTAAGTTGTGAGGTAAGTAATCACCAATGAGTTTTTTGATGTTTTGTGTCTGTGTGTTTTTATATATTTAGTTATTGTCTATCTGCCTATCTATCCATCTATCCATGTGTGTGTGTGTGTGTGTGTGTGTGTGTGTGTGTGTGTGTGTGTGTGTGTGTGTGTGTGTGTGTGTGTGTGTGTGTGTGTGTTTTTATATATTTAGTTATTATCTATCTGCCTATCTATCCATCTATCCATGTGTGTGTGTGTGTGTGTGTGTGTGTGTGTGTGTGTGTGTGTGTGTGTGTCTGTGTGTTTTTATATATTTAGTTATTATCTATCTGCCTATCTATCCATCTATCCATGTGTGTGTGTGTGTGTGTGTGTGTGTGTGTGTGTGTGTGTGTGTGTGTGTGTGTGTGTGTGTGTATGTGTGTGTGTGTTACTTTACAAAGTGTACATTTTAGTTGCAATGATTATCATGAAAGAATGCTTACTTTGGAAGAGATGGTTACAGATTCCCTGGTGGCAACATTATGTGAAACTAAAGGTTGGATTTTCAGCATTAAGTTGTTATAACAAGAAGCTGTGCACTGTTTTAAGGTTTATAAAAGAGCACCTGGTTCATTTGGAAGCTTATTTCTCTTTCTATTTTAACTAATTATATAATATTGGACAGCTATATTGAATATGACATGTCTTAGTTATGTCTTAAGTCTTTTGAAGTGGATAGGCCTGCACTGAAGACATGCAGAAAAAAATAGTTTAACCCCACTGTACACAGTAATTTTCATAGGTTCATAGGTTCATAGGTTCATAGGTTTATACTAGGCTATCTGCCCTAAGGCATTTATAAGCCTAGCCCAAATTATTGTGGCTTACGCCACCCCTTATATGAAAAAATACTGTGCCCATTAGTTTGTTGTGCCTCTGTCCAGATAGGTTCATAGGTTTATACTAGGCTGACTGGATATCAACACTAGTGAATGGGTTAATATGCTTTTGTTAGATGACTGATTTATAAAAATTGCGTAAGCCTCCTCAGTTATGTAAAAAGCAAAACTGCATGGAATTGCAACCAAAACTCTTTTGACAGAACTTCAGAGCTGTGCTTTCATATAACAGGAAGAGACAATCACTCTCTAAAATCAATTAAGTAATCACACTTTGATCTGTAGCATGATATTACAAACATTATAAAAAGAAAACAACTAGTAATAATAGTAGCTGTTATTTCCATGCCGTATGTTTTCTGCTTAACAATTTCTGTTCAGCCCGATATTACACAGGTTGTCACTTCTTGCCTTCCACTGGACCTCACTGCCCCTCCAGAGTTTAATTCTGCATGTATTGCTTCCACAAATTCCATTTATGTCAATTACATTTTCTGCTTCCCTTTGACGAAGATCTCACTTCCAGCTATTTTATCTGATTTAGAATATCAGGAACTTCCTTGATGTTGGGAATAGATTTTGATTTCCATTTTCTGGTAATAACTAGTTGATTGTCAATGACATTAAACATAATAAGGCCTTACTATGTCCAGGCAGTTCATATCCCATATCCCAAGTTAAAGGAATTATATCCTTAGTAACAACCATTTCATACCCTAACATTTCTGTCAATGTACTTTGTAGGGACCTTTTTTGAAATCCACCAACTTTCCTAAAAGCATTTTCCCAGTTGCCTTTCTTTTTGCAATCACACCTTCAGCACGTGCTGTCTACTTGAGGAAAGTCCTCTGAAGTCTAACTGAGGCATAAAAATGTTTCTACAAACATGTTCATGCAAGATCCTAAACCTTCTAGACCTTTCTGTACACTTGGTAACCTTATAATTACTAACCATTGATACTTTGTAAATTGCCTCTCAGTTCTGTTTTCCCCGTCTTTTCTAATTCACTCTCATTAATTCTAACAGTTATCATGTAATATTTTATACACCCCACTAATTATCTTTTTTTAATTGTCTGTTCTAGACTCAACTAAAAACACTACCAGCACAAGTGCTTCATTCCTTTTATCTTGCCTATACTCTGTTATTAGTTTCTGAGAGGGAAGACAAACTCAAATCTACAGTCCAGTCTTCTGTTTAGCCTCATACCTCTCTGTTACCTTTCTGTCCTGAGTTATTTGTTCCCAATACCATGGCTTCTTTTCTGATTTCCTACAGAATATTCCAGCCTCCTCTTGACTATTTCCCCTACTTGTAGGCGTGCCTATTCTTAAAATCTCCTTTCTCCATTCTTGCACTTTCCTGGTCCTTGGAATACTTTCTGCTACTTTATAAATATAATTTTACCTATGTATATTTTTCTTAATTTCCTAATGACCTTGTATCCAAAATCATGGTTTACATTACCTCCTCTATGTTTCATCGACCTTTTCCACTTTAATTTATAACCATCTTTATTATAGAAAAATGAATTCCCAGCCACAAAATGTCACAAAGTGTAAATACTCTGTCATCCATATCACTGACCATTTGGTTTAATAACCCCATTGCCAGGCTCTCTCATCCATATCACTTACCAAACAACGAAAGAAACAAATCAAATACTTGATGATTGTAATAGTGGTATATATATTTTCAATTTCAATAGTAAGTTGACAAGTTCTTATTCAACTGATATAGTGTTGCTTTTGCACATATATATTGCACTAACTATTAACTCTTATCAACGATTGTTCATTTATTTATTTATTTGTACGTTTTACTTTTTAACTTGGAGTGATGCCTTTTTAAGGTTGTCATGGAGTTTTTTCTAATTTAGCAATGCACTTTAATTTGATAGGCTTATCGTTTTTAATTGTATAGTATAAGACATTTCTTTGTAATCTTTGTGTTGTCTGATGAAGGGTATATTGACTTTGAAAAGCGCTTACTAATATTCGGATTTTTAAACAACTTGTACTGGTTTTGTAGTATTAAAGCTGTGTTCCAGCTCTCCTATTGTGTGCAGTCCGTTCTTTTAGCAGTTCTCATCCATATCACTGACCATTTGGTTTAATAACCCCATTGCCAGGCTCTGTCATCCATATCACTGACCATTTGGTTCAATAACCCCATTGCCAAGCTCTGTCATCCATATCACTGACCATTTGGATTAATAACTGGATTGACAGGCTCTGTCATCCATATCGCTGACCATTTGGTTTAATAATCCCATTGCCAGGCCAACACCCACAGACTATCCCATCTGTTTACTTCTATTCATTCTGACACGACAACTACTTAGAATAACTCTCAGTGAACTCAGTCACTACCACTCCTCCATGCACACCTCCTTCTGCACGCATACTCTTAAAATAACAAAGTTGCAGATACAGCTTTCATATTTTGTTTACCTTAGGTTTAGTATATTCTTATTTTAAACATTATGTCATTACCTTTCATCTCAATATCTCACACAATCCAGGACTTCTGGACTGTTTTTGGTCTCTGTCATATCACAAACATATTAACAATTATAATAAATGACCAGATAAATGACTTCATAAACAAGTTCGACCTCCCCCTCAGCTGATCTGCATACATTTTGTTTAGAACAAAGTACCTTAAATACTATATTATCAAGGATAAAAAGGCCAACAATAAGCTAACAGAAAGATCCAAGATAAACCAGAGTCTTTAATGTGTAGCAACTTAAACCTCCTTTGAAGGGACCATGGGGTATATGCAAATGACCCATTAAGGCTATTCCAGCATTCCAACTCTAAAGCTTCAGAATGGTCACTGATGGTTTAAATGATATATTCAGGCATTTAAAGTGAAACGTCACTAGCCATAACCTGTGAACCAATGAACCTATGTGACATGACTTGACATTTTTCACCCTTTTAATTGCTACATCACCAGAGTGTGAATGATTAGTCTGGGCATTCTCTTAGAAATCACAGCTTATAAAAAATGTGATGTACTTAATATGAAGGTGATAGAAAGATATTGTCAGCTTCTGTGTATCATGATGCATCTAATATTTAATTAAATATATAGAAGTACTAGATAACAGGAGGTCTACAGGTGGTCTCTTGATATAAAAGAGCCTTTAGCACTATTTGCCACAGCTTTCTTCATAAGTTCTATCAGCCATGCTTAACAGCTGTTCCTCTTTACTCATTTGAAAATTGTTTAACAAATACCAACAACTTCAAAGTCCATTCAGAGTTAAAAAAGAAGTATTTTAGAACCTCCTTTACCTCAGTACTTAAGGGATCAGGCTTAGGTCGACACTTTTCTCACTATTTGTCAATAGGATGACCAGCTGTCTGGCAGTTAGGATAGAGGATTAACAGTATGAGCTGTTAGCTTACAGCTTCACATAGTCCAGGCTCTGAGCCTCTTAGGCTGCATTTACCATCTGTGTAACTCTGAGCAAGTCACTTAGCCAAATAAATGCTCTGGGCCAATAGAGAAAATGGGGTATGATCTTGAAATGATTTGCTCAACCATTTGCCTGGTAATGAATTATGAATGTTTTGATTTTTCTGTTTGTCACATCCTGCTCCCTAGATCCAGGTTTATCACCTCCTACTATGCAAAACCAAATGTGGCCATGGGTTGAAGAAAGTGAAGCTTCTATATCATACCTTATAACTCTAGACTCTAGTTTCATTGATGTCTGAATACTAAAATGAAAGTGTGGACTCCATCTGTTTTGTATTTATTTTGTGCCACAACACATAACTAAACGTGATGCAAACTAATAAAATACAAAGCTTTACAGCAGGATCACATCACTTTAAACACTGCTGCACGCACATACACACACATACACACACATATATGGATGCACACACACATACATACACACACGCACACACACACACACACACACACACACACACACACACACACACACACACACACACACACACACACACCTCACTTTTTCACTCTTATTTTTAGACTTCTATTGCATGCGTATTGCTCACCACTTCCACACAAAATAATCATCCTGCCTATGCTTAATCTGTTTGTCCAGCTCATTTATTTCAGTTTTCAAAGTTGTATTTTGCCTCTCTTCCATTTCTTATATTTTTTGTCTCTCACCTTAATCAAGTATCTTGTTCTTATGGAAGTATACCCCCCTGATGTTGCGTGCCTAGATCCTGATGTTAAATATTTTTTTTGATTTTTTGCACTCAATTTATTTTTCAAAACTTTCCACATTCCATCTGCAGTTTTTCCACTGAACACCTCACTCCAGTTTGTTTTATATAGTAACTTTTTTGCTTCCTTATAATCTGTAATTAACCGTCTGTGCATTGGCTTAGATTTCAGTTAGGCAGAATTGTTGATCTTTGGGTGTTTTGATTATTATCAGTACACCTATGTGTGTGTGTGTGTGTGTGTGTGTGTGTGTGTGTGTGTGTGTGTGTGTGTGTGTGTGTGTATGTATATATATATATATATATATATATATATATATATATATATATATATATATATACATCTTTTTATAATGTGATAGAGACATTTTTTCTTTAAATGTTCTATATTTAGTTATGATTTTAAAGTTTTTATTGGATGGCTGTGCCATGTGATTTTACTCTTTTGAGTTTTTAAATAAAGTGCTGAACTTATGCAATTAGTTCTGATGAAGTTCCTTCATGATATGGAACAAAAGCTCTTAACTAACTTGATCCTGCTTGGTATACTACAACTTTTGTTTTCATGATTTTGCAATAAAAACATTCTGAGTGGAGGTTTTGAATATCTCAGTGAAATAAATTAGGACCTCACAAGGATAATGTCTGTGTTTTTCATAGGTATAAAACTGCATCTGTGCTACTGTGGTCATACAAAGCAGTATAATAAAATAGTATGACCTGCTGCAGTGATAAATGATGTACAACTCCAGATACTAGTTATCTTGTTGACAGGAATCAAATATTCAGTTAATTTGTCAAAGTTAAAGGAATATCAGTATTATTCAACAAATTGCCAGTATGGGAACATAGAATATGTAGGCCTTCTATTTACAGAGTGAGGATTATTCTTCGTTTGAGGACTAATAACAATGATTGGACACCATTATCACTACTTGTCTTTGCATTTTCCTTGTAGAAAACTCCCTCCTGATTTCATTACTCTATGCTACATATATATATGCTATCATTTTGTATATCTATGGATGTGTGGTTTTACTTTATTGCTCTTCTTTTACTAACATTTAATGTCTTGCACAATCATTGTTATCATGAGCAGACAGCGGTGGAATATTCTTTTCAATGCATATCCCTTTTATGGGAGAGATCTTGAACAGGACTAAATAGTCATAAGGTCTCAGAATGGCATATCTTAAAATATGTGTGAAAATTTGTATGTATACAGAACTGAGATATTATGGTGCTGTTTAGAAAATGATGGTTAAAAACAGCAGATATAATGTATAAAATGCAGTGCAGTTTCAATCAATATAGAGAATAAGGAATAACATTTCATTTAAAGAAGGATCACCAGCCCTAAAGGAGAAATAAAATGCTGTAACTAGAGGAGTAATAGAGCTTAGTGATGGTGTTTTAGTTAGACAGGAGTACATGTCAATGAGATGGTTTGTCCATCAACCAAGATGATAAATGTTTGTGCAGATCTGGCAAGAATAACACTCAAAATAAACTTTAAAAACTGAAAACAAAAGGGTCTGAGATTTAACAATAAAACAGTTGCATTCTTTCACAAATCTTACCTCCTGCATAAAACAGAAAAGACACAATAACTGCCAAAAGGAGCTTCATTGTCAGGAGCTGTTTGTTAGTCAGTGCACTGAGATGTCAGCAGTCTGTAAGAGAACAAAACAGAATTAATAAAGGATACATCAGTGAAGACTTGAGGTTATAATGATGCAGCCTACCTGTATGACTCCTATAGGTTAAGTACACTTACCTGTGTTAGTAAGTAGAACACCTTGAGCTTTTCAAAGTGTGAACCCTGCATTTATACTTGACTGCCTTGTGCAAAAATGTTTACTACTTAGACATGTGACTAAATTGTAGTGGGTTGGGTTGTAATATGTATTTAAGGTTGTGTTTCATTAAGTAAACTGCCTACAGCTCTGCTACTGGGAGGATCTGGAAAGCTGTAAACCAATCCTTTATCATTTTTTGTTACGTTGCATCAAAGATAAATGCAATGTAACATGAACTGCTATTACATATGTTATGTAAAATAGATGAAGGTCTTCCATCCTTTAGAAAGGAGAATGTTTTGCTGAAAAGAGACAGTAGACTTTACACTGCCATATACACTGCTAAATGTATAGACATATGTAGTTTTTCATTTGAGATTTATATTTAGAATGAAGTATGGTGTGGATTTTAACATACTGGTTCATTGGTAAGTACCTGACTGGCTTCCCTAAGGGATCATATGAAGCCTAGCCAGTTTCCCTTTTTGTACATGAAATAGCCGATCCCATTCAGTTATAGATTGATATTGCCCATTCCATGGTTGATAATTACATATTACCTCTGATGTGAATAACTGGGTTCACATATTACATCATTTGAGGGGACCCATACATAGGATAAGTCGTTTAGCAGCTACTTCTATCCATTAATAGTACTGAGGCAGTTCTGGGGTACATTTTCTGTTTCCTATCCATAGATCTAAGTTACAGTTTAATATGTACAGGGATGGAGTTTGTTTTATGTAAATGAGTAGTCTGTTCCAGAGCATCTGTATGCTATGTAAGATATACTTGTCCCTCCAAACAATTCTGATCATGATGCAGACAAGTTTTAATCCCTAGACCAAGTATTTCTGATGCCTTTTGACTTGCTCATTTGCAGTAAATCCAACAGAAATGGATCAGGGGATACCTTGCATGGCAGACATGGGTCGCCTCTCAACGGTCTGCAGGATATCAATTATGGTGACAGGGCTTTGTGTCAGTCCATGTAGGACATACTTTTAGGCCTTGTACCCATTCAGTAAGGTATCTCTTTGGGCATTCCATTTGTTGTATGTGTGTGAACAGATACATGCCAAAGGGGGCATTATATTCCATGACTGACATAATGAGGGCTGAGTAAAGGGGGGAAATTACATCCTTTGATTTAGACTTAATCCATTTGTTTATAAGCTGTGCAATACAAAAGGACTTTATTACATGAATGGATGCATGTTCGGCAAAGGTTAGGTCACTGTCCACATAAGTTCCCAAATCCCAAACAATTGGGTCAAGACTTAGGGATGCAGTTTCAATGTGGTAGTTTCCCGAAGTAGATGACTCCCCAAAGGATACAATAATGCATTTTTTTGGCATTTAATTTCTGTCCATGATATTGGCTCAAGTTATTTATTTGTGTTTATATATATATATATATATATATATATATATATATATATATGTGTATTTTTTTTTATAAAAACTATGTTTTGTAGAAGAACAGTTAATAGATGCAATAAAGACTTCCAATGTCTAAATTAATGTAAAAAAATAAAAAAATAAGATATAAAATAGCAAGAGGAGGAGAAGGCAACTACACACACCACAATACCAGTCTCACATAACTCAACCACACCACTGAATCAAACACATAAACACACTAAGACATACTCGGAGGCTCTGAGTAAAAATTTACCTAAACAGCAGAGGCCTCCAAAGCAGACACCCAAGCAACTGCAAACTCAATACACCACACAAACAACACATAAACAACAAAATCAGTGTGCAAAGCAGTCACTGCCCTTAAGGCCAAATACAACACCAAACATACTTGTCATAGGTGACTCCATAGTCAGACACACTGACGTCCCGCTCACCAGACTGAGTAAGGAGAAGGTCATAGTAAGCTGCCTGTCGGGCGCTAGAATCCGCCACATAACACAAGCACTCAGGTCTCTCAGCAGCAGGTACAAGTACGACTCAGTCATTGTCCACGCTGGTGTCAACGACCTGAGATGTACCTCCTTGGACTACATGAAAAGAGACATTGAGGAGCTCTCTGATTATGTAGCCCAGGCAGGTATGACCCTGACCTTGAGCAGTATCCTACCTTCACCTAGAATGATGCTACAATACAGTGATAAGATGATCAGCTTTAATAATTGGCTTAAATTCTGGTGTCATTCAAAGGGGATCCAATGTCTGTCTGCCTGGGATGACATGCTGGACAAGCCACGCTGTTTCAAGGGACGGCTTGCACCTGTCACCCCTAGGCTTCCGGATATTGGCTAAGGCTCTTGCCACCCCCATAGTGCCTTTTTTAGGCAAGGCTCAAATTCTAAACCTACCACCCTAGAACACAAAAAAGGAAAAAACTAAGGGTAATGCTGCTCAATGCCAGAAGTCTCAATCTCAAGATGCACGCACTCGAGGCCCTTCTCAGTATGGAGAACATCGATGTCTGTGCTGTGACAGAAACCTGGTTCAAGGCTCCTGAGAGCACCCCAGCACTATCAGGTTTCACCTCATATCATGCATTCCGGCCCCAAAATCCGGACAACACCAAGAAAGGAGGGGGGTGTCCATATTCATAAAGGACACCCACACCTCAAGGTTGGTGGCAACGCACGATGCATCGGAGACCATCCAGGTGCAATTAACCATAGGCAAGACTGCTCTGCAATTTGTAGCATGTTACAGGCCACCCTCTCAAACTCAGGAACCTCACATGGCCTTCCTGAAAACATTGGTGGGGATAAATGTATCCTTAAACACCATCATACTAGGTGACTTCAACTACCCTAATATAGACTGGGAACACTACTCAAGCCCAAACACTCTAGCCCAAAGGTTCCTGGAGTTCATAAACTCAAATGCCATGGAACAACTAGTCACCATCCCCACAAGAGGAGAAAACATACTTGATCTCATCATCACGAACATGGGATCACAATGTTCAACACCGGAAGTATACCCCTCACTGGTGAGATCAGATCATAAACTAATCTTGCTGGAGGTCCTCATCCTGCCCCCACCTGAAATAAAAAAGACCACAGTGAAAAACTTCTCAAAAGCCGACTTCACACTTCTAAAAACTAGTGTGGTCTCTTTAAGGCCCCTGAGCCAGTGGTAAAGATTACTCAAACCGCTGAATCACTTACAAATGCCTTCTACCAGCACCTACAGGACTGCATGGATCAGGCAATACCAAACAAAACTAAGACTCTTTGTACCAAAGGCAAGCGTCCAGTCTGGTGGACCCCAGCCATAAACAAGCTCTACAACAAAAGGAGGAAGCTACTACAATAGAGCAAAATCCTTGAAAGGTAAGACACCTTTGATCATTATAAGTAAAAAACTAAGAGCTCTCATAAAACCATCCAAGGCAAATTTTGAGAGAAAAATCGCCAAGGACTCAAAAGACAATCATAAGGCCTTCTTTAGCTATGTTAGAAACTTAGGAGGAAACTCCCAGATATGCTCAGAATTAGTTTAAAATGATGTGAAGATTACTGAACCTACACACATTGCCAACATACTGGCTGACAGGTTCAGTGCAAACTTCTCCCCCCCCCCAAAAGGAGAGATATCTATACCAGAGGATTGTAGCCCCCCAAACATCTCTAACGCCCAGGTGAGAACTGCTCTCTCCAAGGCAAAAAACACAGCATCCATGGGACTGGATGGTGTCCCCGGCTGTGTGCTCCACGAACTCAATGAGGAATTAAACCCGCAGTTAGGACAGCTGTTTAATCTTAGCCTCACCTCAGGATACCCAAGGAGTGGCGCACGGTGACTGTGGTCCCACTTCACAAGGGCGGTGCCTCCACCGACCCTGGAAATTACTGTCCCATTAGCTTGACAAGCCTTATCTGCAAAGCCATGGAGAGGATCATAATGAAACTCATAAATAAAGACATAGGGAACTTGCAGACTTTGGATCCAACCCAGTTTGGCTTTGTCAAAGGCAGATCATGCCTTTTAAACTTGGTTGACTTTTTCGAGACAGTCACCAAGGCCATTGATGAGGGAAAGGCAGTCCATACAGCCTACCTCGACCTGGCAAAGGCCTTCGACACAATACCCCACTCAAGTATCATCGAAAAACTCATCAGCTTGAATGTAAACCCATACATCACAAGATGGGTTGCAAACTGGCTAAGTGACAGAACCCACAGGGTCAGAGTTGCTGGAGCCATGTCAGACTCAAAGCCTGTCACAAGTGGTGTCCCACAGGGCTCAGTCCTGGGTCCACTCTTGTTCGGCATCTACTTTTCTGAAGTACAAGCAAACACAGGAGGGTTATGGCTGACAAAGTTTGCAGATGACTGCAAACTGGGCGCCATAGTTGAAAACACATCTGACACAGATATCCTTCAGAAGGGCCTCACAGAAATGGATAACTGGTGCCAGAGCTATGGCCTTAAGTTAAACACCAAGAAATGCATAGTCATACCCTTCAGGAAAAACAAGGTTACCCCTAGCTACCATATAGGTGGCAATCCACTGAGTACAGAAGAAGTCATCAGGGATCTGGGGACCCAGGTTGACAGTAGCCTTTCGTTTGACACTCATGTTGCTAATGTAGTTAGGAAAACCTTCTACATTGCCCACCTGATCATGAAGGGATTCACATCTAGATCAAGGGAGGTCATCGTCCCCCTGTACTCATCACTCATTAGACCTATGATTGAGTACAATGCCCCATTCAGAATGTATCTGACCCGTCACCTGCAGCAGCTGGAAAGGCCCCAAAAGTTCCTCACCAAAAGGATAAAGGGTCTCAAAAATATGTCTTATTCTGCCCAACTGAAAGAACTCCAGCTCTATTCAGTCTCATACCGCTTGCTCAGAGGTGACCTGTGACTGACATATAAGGCCATGTCAAACCCAGATTTGATGAATATGTTTCACCTCAAAAAATCTAGATCCCTCAGAACCACAAGGGCGGGAGACTTAAACCTTGACACGGTTATAAATAGAACGTGCTGGAGGGACAGATTCATCACCCAGAGACTCCTATGCTGTGGAACAAAATCCCGGTACATGTGAGGCAGAGCACCTCGCTAGCCTTGTTCAAGAGGAATCTTGACCAATGGATGGGAGATCGCAGATATACCCCAGGGATTACTTCAGTGTCACTGCTTGACAGAGGCACAGCAAAATAATAGGCATAGCTTTATTCAAACTAAAGGGGTGGCGAAAGCCACATAACTATGGGCTAGGCTTATAAATGCCCTTGGGCAGATAGCCTAGTATGAACCTATGAACCTATGAACCTATGAAGACGCAGCCCACAGTGATTGTTTAAGCTTTTGTTCCTTTTATTTGGTATCAGAATTTCTTCAGAATGGATCAAATGTCAAGGGACTAAAGTATAACATAGCATTACATAACTTATGAATATTAAAATACATGAGCTATCCAGTAGTAAATAACAACAGACATTACAGTGATGCATATACAAGAGTGTGCTACTGAATAAAGAATGTCATGGTATAAGACTGTCATAGGAACACAAAAGTCACCCTATATACATATTTCTATGTACAAAAAAATCTATTTATATACATGTAGATATATATATATATATATATATATATATATATATATATATATATATATATACATATAAAAACAAACAGTCACACTAAAAAGCAAGGGACACCATCCCACCCATTGGCACATTCATTGGAACCACTTCAAGGCACATTTTAGGTTGAGAGACTCATTTAAACCTGGAAAAAATTCTGCTTTTAATCACAACTGCCACTTTAATTCCTGTAACTGCAATTTACAATTGGAATCCCCAAAGAAAAGTTTAATTTGTTCCAATACTATGAACTTAAAAGACCCAAAATCTGCACACAAAGCACTGTGTTTACTGAGAGCATTCATGTGGTCATTATTCTTTATGGCCCCATAATGTTCCTTTATTCTGTCATTCAACCTATGGACAGTTTTACCTACGTAAAAACTTGAACAAGTTAAACAGACCGCACAGTATACCACCATGCTAGAGTTACAGTCAAACACATCTTTGAATGACACTCTGATATTACAATGTGTAAAAGTATATGATTCACCTTCAAGAACGTATGTACAACATAAACATTTCCCACATGTATGCATTCCATTGGGTTTTGAAACGTTGATAACAGGAACTAATTGAAATTGATTATCTCTATTTTCAAAGAACGTTTTCAAGGTCTTGGTTCTCTTATATGAAAACATAGGTTCAGAACCTAAAATTGCTCTAATGTTCGGGTCACATAATAAAATATTCCAGTAATTCAGCAAAACAAGCCTAAGGTCATTTAAGTCCCTACACATTGGTAAAGAAAAACTAAGGGTATGTGAAGAATCCATCATTTCTTTGTGTGTATTGTGGATAGGAGTAAAACTGTATGTTACTATTGGTTTAAATTTTGTGAGTCTATCTGCAGTGATTTGGCTTCTAACTGAATTAATCAAAGTTAAAGGGTATTTCTTTTGTGTGAATAAAAGGGAGAGAAAATCACATTCTTTTTCAGAAACCATGTTATTACAAGTTAATCTCGATAAACTTGACTCATCAGTATATTTCACTTCATGAAAAATGGGTGGGAACTATCAAACTAAAGGTAATTGTTCCTGAAAGTAGTTTTCCTATGGATGGATGGTTTGAAACAATTATTAACTCTGTGAATGGAAATATTTATGTCCAAAAAGGATACTACATCACCATTATTACCAATAACAAATTAAAAAAAAAACAATACTCTCTGATAAGCTATCCACAAATATATTCAGTTGGTCGACACTCCCCTCCCATAGAAAAAAATGTCATTGATAAATCTTTTATAGCATTTCATAAGGAAAAAAACAGGCAAATGTACCAGAATGTCCGTCTCCCACTCTGTTAGAACCAAATTTGCAAACGCCGGGGCCATCTTAATTCCCATGGCCACACCTCTGACCTGGTGTTAGATGTTGCCATTAAAGTGGAAAAAGTTATTATCTAAAACAAGAGAAATTAACGTAGCTAAGGTATCAATTTGTTTTTTGGTAAATTTATCATATTTACGTAAGTAATGTTTGACATATTCAACACCATCCACATGGGGAATACTGGTATACAAGGCTACAACATCCAGTGTAAGAAGAATGCAATTAGATAAATCAACATCAGCAGTAAATAATGTGTTTAAAAAATCCCAAGAGTCTTTCATGTAATGGGGTGTTGCTTGCACTAAAGGGTTCAGGACGAAGTCAATATACTGAGCAATGTTCTCAGTTTTGTTCTCTTATGAGAGACGATAAGTCTAAAAGGGGGATTTGAAGGTTTACATTCAAAGGACACTGAATTATTTAAGTTTGCTACCAAAAACATTTGTTGATCAATCAAATCAGCATCATCTAATAAAAAAGGGTTACCCATAGAATTCTGATGTAATAAATTCATTAATTCATAAGTAGCATGGGAACTGTTAAGTTGGCTAACTGGGTGGGAAATATGCATATGATTGTGGTTCAAAACAGGGTTCAAATTAGGGTTGTCAGATGTCACATCACTATGTAAATTCCAATTTCCACCTCTATTACCACCAGTAACCTCTCTAGAATAGCTGTCTTGCCTGTGTTGACTGACTTGGCTTTGTTGAAAAACACCCTGACTATTCAATGCAATATTGGTATGCCTACCATCAGGAACAAAATACCCTTGTGACTGCACAAAATTGTCAATGGTATTATTAACTGGCATTATTTGATTAGTGGAATAACCTATTGTAGTACCAACTCTCTGTGAAAAAGTAGGAAAAACTAAATTATTATGAAAGTTATTAGGAACCATATTTATATTACTAACTGCTGCATTAACAGACTGCGTATAACCATTGGCAATAGCTGGTGAAAAGATTGCTCCTTCACCTGAGTCAAACAACTGTCTGGGATGTGAAGAGCAAGCAACAGATTCTGATTACGTGATGAACATTACATTATGGAGGAAGAATTTATTTTTATGTGGTCTCCAAATCCTTGTTTAGGGAAATTGTTTGGCATCCCTAAAATTCAAAAGAATTCTTCAAATCACCCTTTTAGACTTATCGTCTAGATAAGATAAGATAAGAGAACAAAACCTGAGAACATTGCTCAGTATATTGACTTTGTCCTGAACCCTTTAGTGCAAGCAACACCCCATTACATGAAAGACTCTTGGGACTTTTTAAACACATTATTTACTGCTGATGTTGATTTATCTAACTGCATTCTTGTTACACTGGACGTTGTAGCCTTGTATACCAGTATTCCCCATGTGGATGGTGTTGAATATGTCAAACATTACTTATGTAAATATGTTAAATTTCGCAAAAAACAAACTGATACCTTGGCTACATTAATTTCTCTTGTTTTAGATAATAACTTTTTCTACTTTAATGGTAACATCTATCACCAGGTTAGAGGTGTGGCCATGGGAACTAAGATGGCCCAGGCATTTGCAAATTTGGTTCTAACAGAGTGGGAGATGGACACTCTGGTACATTTGCCTGTTTTTTTCCTTATGAAATACTATAAAAGATTTATAGATGATATTTTTTTTCTATGGGAGGGGAGTATGGACCAACTGAATATATTTGTGAATAACTTATTAGAGAGTATTGGTTGTTTGAAATTTGAAATTTGTTATTGGTAATCATGGTGATGTAGTGTCCTTTTTGGACATAAATATTTCCATTAACAGCGTTAATAATTGTTTCAAATCATCCATCCATAGGAAAATTACTTTCAGGAACAATTACCTTCAGTTTGGTAGTTCCCACCCATTTTTCATGAAGCGAAATGTACTGAGGTGTCAGTTTATCGAGTGTCCAGATTAACCAGTAATAACATGTTTTTTGAAAAACAATGTGATTTTCTCTCCCTTTTATTCACACAAAAGAAATACCCTTTAACTTTGATTAATTCAGTTAGAAGCCAAATCACTGCAGATAGACTCACAAAATTTAAACCAATAGTAACATACGGTTTTACTCCTTCCCACAATGCACACAAAGAAATGATTGATTCTTCATATACCCTTAGTTTTTCTTTACCAATGTGTAGGGACTTAAATGACCTTAGGCTTCTTTCACTGAATAACTGGAAGATTTTATTATGTGATCCGAACATTAGAACAATTTTAGGTTCTGAACCTATGTTTTCATATAAGAGAACCAACACCTTGAAAATATTCTTTGAAAAGAGAGATAATCAATTTCAGTTAGCTCCTGTTATCAACATTTCAAAACCCAATGGAATGCATACATGTGGGAAATATGTATGTTGTAAATACATTCTTGAAAGTGAATCATATACTTTTACACATTGTAATGTCAGAGTGTCATTCAAAGATGTGTTTGACTGTAACTCTAGCATAGTCTGTTTAACTTGTTCAAGTTTTTACGTAGGTAAAACTGTCCATAGGTTGATTGACAGAATAAAGGAACATTATGGGGCCATAAAGAATAATGACCACAAGAATGCTCTCAGTAAACACAGTGCTTTGTGTGCAGACTTTGGGTGTTTTAGGTTCATAGTATTGGAACAAATTAAACTTTTCTTTGGGGATTCTGATTGTAAATTGCAGTTACAGGAATTAAAGTGGCAGTTGCGATTAAAAGCAGAATTTTTTCCAGGTTTAAATGAGTCTCTCAACCTAAAATGTGCCTTGAAGTTGTTCCAATAAACGTGCCAAAGGGTGGGATGGTGTCCCTTTCTTTTTAGTGTGACTGTTTGTTTATATATATATATATATATATATATATATATATATATATATATATATATATATATATCTACATGTATATACATTAGATTTTTTTGTACATAGAAATATGTATATAGGGTGGCTTTTGTGTTCCTATGACAGTCTTATACCATGGCATTCTTTATTCAGTAGCACACTCTTGCATATGCATCCCTGTAATGTTTGTTGTTATTTACTACTGGATAGTTCATGTATTTTAATATTCATGAGTTATGTAATGCTATGTTATACTTTAGTCCCTTGACATTTGATCCATTCTGAAGAAATTCCGATACCAAATAAAAGGAACAAAAGCTTAAACAATCACTGTGGGCTGCGTCTTGCTATTTTGTATCTTATATTTTTTTGCATTAATTTAGACATCGGAAGTCTTTATTGTATATATATATATATATATATATATATATATATATATATATATATATATATATATATATATATATATATATATATATATATATATATATATATATATAGATGTATAGATATATATATATATATATATATGGGTCGCTGTCAGATCACTGAAGTTTTGAAACTTCGAACAGCATACAGCCAAGACCACATGATCAAATTTTGACACTTTGAAACTAAAATAAAAAAATAAAAACAAATTATTTATATATATATATATATATATATATATATATATATATATATATATATATATATATATATATATATATATATATATATATATATATATATATATATATAGACAGAGAGCTATAGATTTATAGCTATATCGATGTAGTTTTATGCAGTGTTTGTATATTATTTTGTATGCCAAGATCATATTTTTAGGGGTCATTGAGATGAGATATTTCTTTGAGTAGTTAAGAGAGAGAGAAATGCTTAGACAACCATGTAACAGCCAGTTTGTTACTGAGTGACTATTGTAATGGATTCTTCTAAAGTTTTATTTATGTTTGCAGTAGTACAGAAAGGGAATAAACGTTTGTAGTTTGGAACATCTTCATATATGCATCCACTTGAACTTCCATTTTTATTAACTACTTTCCCTTGTTCCCTCTCAGACATAACAGGAATCAAACCTATGAAGTAACAGCAGTATATTAAGCCTTTGTGGCTTTCGGTTGTGGGAGGAAGCCCTCAGCAGAAACAAATATTTCCATAAAGGTATTAGGAAAGCACCCAGGAGGCAACGGACAAACCAATTTATGTGAGGCAGCAATGAAAGTATTATACTTTCTTGCATGTTTTGATTTATGTTAAACTCACATTGTTACCTTTCAGTTATTAGTTAGTTACTGCAGTTATTTACCACATGGAACAAAATCTTTTGGGATTTTGAAATGGTTTTAATTTCACTCTCGCATTTACATCTGTATTAACCATTAACTCATTTGTGTCGACAGCGACTCCCATTGTCACCAAAATCCACTAACTCCAACATTTCTACCTAAAAAGATGGTTATCTCTAGCTTCCTGACTTGCTCTACCTTCACTGTCCAGGGTTTGTGCTCTACCTTCACTGTCCAGGGTTTTGTACCATATAGTAGCACTGGCCACATCACTGTTATTTACACCTTAGATTCTTTGGTATTATTCTGTCAGACACTACCCATGGCACTCTGTGCCATTTGGCTGCATGCTGTCTGATTCTAACTTTGATATCTCATTCAAACCCTCCTTCTCCTCAAACACCCCTCCCAGATACTTGCAGCTGTTAAACTGTTACACTGATTTCCCTTCCATACCAATTTTCAGCTTATTCTGATTTCCTCATTTACTGCCATGACATTTGTGTTATCTGTACTCATTTTCATCCTGTGTTCCTTCAGTTTGCATTTCACTAACATCATTTTCTGATGTTCTTTTTCAGAGTCTGTAATACTGCATTGTATGTATACAGCAGCTTTATTGATCTGTTTGCTAATGTAGTCCATCATTAGTATGAGCAGCAGTGGATTCAGAGCTATACTCTGATGCACACCCACTCCCACTCTGGACTCCTTTGTGAGTCCAGACACATTCTTGTACCATTTGGTCGTTGTACTGTCAGTTCACCAATTCTTTCTGTGTTTCTGGGATTTTGAGCTATCACAGCACTGTCCAAATCAGCTTTCTTGGAACCTTGTCATGTATTTTTCCAAGTCTAGGAATATCCAGTTGAACCCTTTCCTCATCTCTGGCATCTTCTCCAATATGTTTAACACTGAAAACATTGTGTAAGTTGTGGTATACACTGATCTGAATGTAAACTGATCATCTCCAATCTTACATTCAATAGCTCTATGTATTCATATATCAGTCACCCTCTCCAACAGTTTTATTCAGTGCAGCAGAAGTTTTTGATACTGCTACACTGTCCAAAGTTGTCAGTTGCTCCTTTGTTCTTGCACATTATCAGAAATCAGCATTCTGTTGTCACAGATTGCTTAAGAATAGTTTATTGTAGTGAGTAACATATAATAGCTAATATAAATGTCACAGCAGTATAACTAAATGGTATAAATAATAATATATCAAATAACTGAAAGCACAACAGTAATGTAAGTTCATTTGAACAAGGTTTGTATCAGACTTCAAATGACTTTCCTGTCCAAAACATATACCTTGTATTACTTCAGTCTAGTAACTTTCCTCTGAGAACAGTATCCACTCCTCTTAACCTTGGTTCTCAGGCCTTGTCTTGTCTTGCAGGTGCCTGGAATAGCCTATCTGCCTTTTCATTATCAAGCATTCCATTGCAAGTACCCATATCTTTCCCTTGAGAAAGGAACATTCTGTAATATTCCCTTGAGAATCATTATTTTTGCACATCTCATGCTTAGCCAGCAAGATTATTTTTTCCCATCTGCTGGACTGTCATTCCCTGAACTGTATACATAAATGAAACACAAGTTTGCCTTACAAACACAAGGTGCAGGGTTTGAGTCTCACAAGGGATAATTGGCTAGGCTTAAAATAGCTTGCAAGGGCAGTTAGCTTAGTTCTAATCTATGAACCTATGAACCTATGAAGTTTGACACTATATTTTTAGACTGACCATTTAATCTACATTTCTCCCTAATAGCTACTTTAAAGTGAAGGCTTTCAGTCCATCAGCTTCCCCTGAGGTCCCTGATGAATGTTTACAGGGACCTTCTATTGTAGCTGCCCTTACAGATATATCATATCTATATTACTAACTAGTGTAATCTGATTTGAATATATGGGCTTTATGCCATCTTCCACTAAAATGTTTGTAATACACAGTCTGCAAAGTGACGCTATAATAGTTAATGCTATCAAAATCAATATAACTACTAGAAGGTAATTTAAAATTGTCCCATCTCAACCCTGGACTTGAGGTGTTACCAATATCTAACACTTTGGTCATTACCTGACTCATAATCTGCAAATGTGTCCTGATAGATTCACTTTTATCTGGTAAATAGCTGCAGCATTCCATTCGAATTAACTCACAAGTTCCATGACGGGAAGGCAGCAAGTAATCAAGGGCCATACGATTCTGGAGGACCACCATATACATCATGGTTGTTTCTAAAGTGATGCCCTTTATGCTATCAAAGGTACTATTAGCTAATAGTTGCAGTAACCTCGCTAATTTAAGCAAATTCCAGATAGCTTTAACAGCACCATATGTGGGAAATATACGTGTTTCAGGTATTACCCCATCACCTAGATCCATAATTTTTAGAGTCTTTAAGTCCAAGTTCTGATGTATCTTTGATGTATCTAAACACTGCACATTATTCTGAAAGTCAGTGTTAAAGCCTCTTTTGATTCTGTGGTTTCTGAAACTTATTGACCCTGATAAATTTCTTAAAATGCCTTATGGCTGGTATTACATATCCTATATAACAATAGTCATACCAGTTTGAGGGTAGGCATTTATGATGGTAGGCATTTATAGGCTCTGTTTCCACACACTTAATACTTGTGCTTTAAGGCACAGTTAGAATGCCAACCTTGCTGTTCCAAAAGCAACATGAAGTCACAGTCTCAACTTGTTTCCTGTGAGTCTTCAGTTAGAGTTGACAGAGTATGAACCGTTAACCCTGCATATTTTCCTTCCCTGTCTCTATACACTGTAATGGTAAAGTTACACTGACTATTGCCTATGTTTTCTACCTTATGAGCTGGTACCTCATTGTACCTCGATGCCCCTCTCTTATAGCAAATGAAACCTTTTCCTGTTGTCCATAGAGTCAAGTATTGCATATTACTAACATTCATTTTCTCAAATATTGTACTATTTAGATCACTCCTTTTTTATTATACAGCCTATCGAGCATGATGGCTATTTCCTGAATACTAACTAAACCTGACACTAGAGGGATACCTTTCCTTGCCACTGGCTCTTGAACACAAATGCAACATTGAGACAAATTAAAAGAATTTGTATAGGTAAACCAAAGTTTAGTAAATGTATTATAAGGTGGATACAAGACTTCCCTTTTTAGCACTTCCATTTTTACCAGGTGATGTCCTGTAAATACAACCAAAACTTGAAACTCACCTTATAAAATGTGATATTTTGACGTCACTACCTTACATGAATACATATCTGCATCTTCCTTCTATACTTGTGCCAATCCTAAAGGAAATATGCCTTCAGATGTTTGAGACAAATCAATGTACATTGGATTTTCAAGCTGTTTGTCTACTAAAATGTCTGTAATATTAACAACATTACATGCAAACAATGTTTTATTATGTCTGTACCACTGATACTCTGCTATATCTAAAAAAATAAAAAACGGTAAGCTGTAAAAGTTTCATTTTCTGACACATAAACTGTTTCATGGTCACTTGACATCTTCAGCTGTAATTCTTCTGCTGGTAATCCAGTTGTGATAATAAATGAATGAAGCATCCTAGACTTTGCAAAATACACAGCAAGCAAAGCAATAACACCAGACTGAGCCCTACACACCATCATCCCAAGTCACTGCTGAGGTATTGGAAAGGCCTTCCTAAAGTTCCAGCATCCTTGGCTCTCTTGTACAATAAGGCCTTCCAAACCCCCCTTCCCCATCTCATGTACAAGGCTTGATGGCTGCTGTCAAAATGTATGCATTTCAAATCAAAATATTCACAAATCCAAAGAAGTCAATGTATTCTGTGTCACAACCTGCAAACTACAAAAAGCAGTATCACTTTCTTGAATTTACATCTGTATTTTTAACAATCTGGTTAACATGCACAATTTTAAATTTCCTATCTCTGTCATTGTTCTCACTTTTCCTGATTTGATATACCACTGGCCCTACCTGCTTGACTATAGTATAGGGTCCTTCCTGGTTTGAGGCAAAATAGCATGAAACACAAATTGCTTCAGCATGACCTGTTGACCCTGCTTTAAGTGTACAATGTCAACTGGGTTACCTAGCATCTTCTATATCCTGAATCCATGAAACAGACTCATGTTGTTGTTGATAGATTCCTGCAAAGTCTATTACCAATCCTGGTGATGTGGTACATTGAAATGAGAAGGCTGTGATCCCACAGATGGTGAAAAGAAACATTCAATGGTATTTTTCTTCCTGTCATTAACTCAAAGGGTGAGATTCCAGATTTAACATTGGGTGATGCCCTTATTCCCATTAAAAAGCTGCCAAATGAATGATGCAATTAGGCCTCTTCTCTATACAGGTTTTAGTAAGTCTCCCAGTAATGGTTCTACTCATTCTTTCCACCATTCCATTAGACTGTGGGTGATATGGAACATGAAATCTCTGCTGTATCCCTAACAGGTTACACACTTCTTTCATAACCTGACTTGTGAATTGAGTACCATTATCAGTTTCAATGATCTGTGGCCATCCCCAATGTGAAAAATATTATTCCATAATGCAGATGCTGTAGTTTTTGCTGTCATGTCCTTAGTGGGAATAGCCTCCACCCACTTGCTAACTGTTACCACCATGTAGCGGTACTCATCTTTTGCTGGGGGAAGAGATCCCACTGTATAGTGTCCCATGCTCCCTCTGAAATGGACACTGTTTGCAGCTGAGCTTTCTTTAATGTAGGGCTTGTCTTCAAGCATATTTTGCATTCCTCCTGGTTTGTTTGCATAGTGTTTTCAGCTGAACATTCCAAATCTTATACTTTATGATCTTCTAAATTTTCTGGAAGCCTAAATTGCCCAGCAATTGATGGTTGTACTTGAATAACTGCTTAGCCAATGATTTTGGTAAACAAGTGCAAAAGTGCCCCTTTTTTCTATTTTGTACATAACCTATCTTACTCCAGGAACTAGTCTGGCAACTTCACATTGTGCCATTTCATCAACACCCCCCTGCATTTCCTGGATCTTTGCCAAATCTGCCTCAACTGTTAAGCTGCCTTGGCTCATTCGGTGATACGTCCCACTGCTCTGGATTTAAAGGAACCCCCTCCTTGGCAGCTTTTTTTGCTGCTGCATCAGCTATGAAATTGCCAAAAAAAAAAGACGATTACTAGTTTTTACTTGATGTGCCTTTACTCTGTAGATGCTCCATCTATTTCTGTTTTTCCATCCAAGATAATTTAATTCCTTAATAACTGCTGCATGTTTTAAAGGTTTACCTTTACTGTCTACCAATCCCTTCATGGCCCAAATTTCCAAATACATGGTGAGGGCTGTTACTACATAGGAGATAATAGTGTAAACTGCAAATCTTGTGTAACATGTGCCTTTTTCATAAAATCTTGAACCATCTACATATACACACTTGGCTTCTGTATTGAATTGATCTGAAAAAGGTGATTTAGGAATTTGGTCCATCTGTTCCTCACAAGTGTGCGGGGTCCACTCACACAGCAATTGTTGAGACAAATAATATTTTTTCCCAACTTCTACAAAAATAGTCATCTGTTGTAAAAGTTATAACTTTTTTGGACATTGTAGCTTGTTTCACAGCTCAATGTCTGTCTGAATACAGTAGCATCTTGACTGCATGATGTGGTGTTAGCACTATTATTGGAGAGAACTCTGTGATAAATTTGGACTGTTGAATCCACAATATATAGCTAACAAAGCCGTTACACAAGGCTGATAAGCCTTCTCCAATGATATAACATTCTGCTGAAAAATGTAATAGCTGCTAGCCTAGTCTGGATAACTTGCTGTAAAGAATGAGGGTATTTCTGGAGTAAAACTGCAGAAATGTTATATTCTGTGGATGGTATGACCAATTCAGTAACTATTGCCAGTTTCTGTTTCAGTGTCTCCACTGCCTTCTTTCCCTCTTCTAACCATACCAAAATTGTAGCATTGTTAACTTTCTATCAATTATGTTATACAAAGGGACTGCCTAGACCATTTAGTCTTCTATAAACTTCCTGTTATAATTCATAATTCCTGAAAAACTTCTGCAAATCCTGAATTGTAGTAGGTAAGTGCATGCTGAAAAGTGAGCGCACTCTTTCCCTGCATGGTGTTCGAACCTGGAGGTTGTACAGTCACCCCCAAGAATTTACCCTCTGTTGCTTCAACTGCATTTTACTGGCATTGACTTTAAACCCAGCATTTTGTAAAGCATCATGTAGTATCTGCAAGTGCTCCTTTTCTGTTTCTGTCTGTATCAGGAAATCCTTTATATATTGTAACACTTTATAACCATAATTCAATGGCCTTAGTACCCATGCTAATGTCTGATGAAACAGCACTGGAGAATTTACAAATCTTATTGGCATCCTCAAAGGTGAAAGCAAACCATTTCTGTGAGGATTCAGCTAAAGGTATAGCAAAAAGTGCATTTGCTAAATCAATAACTGTAAACCATTTACTGTGTGGATCTAATTTAACAGCCATTTCAGATGTATCAGGCACCACATGTACAGCTGGTGTCATGTATTTATTTACTAACCCTAAGTCTTATTCTAATGTATAACTACCATCCTTTTTTCTTTACTGGCCACATGTGTGAATTTGATGGGCTTGACCCTTTAATTATAATGCCTTTTCCTTCCCAATCTGTAATGCATATCTGGATATCTTCCACTGCTTCTCGGGGAATGGGGTACTGTTTCTGATATGGTGGTAACCTGTCTGTAGGTTTTTCTGCCCTTACAGTGGCAGTAGTGACCAGATCACAGTCTGTTTTATTTTTGGCACATAATTCTGGAAACTCTTCCATCAACTGATATCTTAAATCCTGCACCTCATTGTACAGTCTACTGGACACAGATTTTTTAATATTTCTTCTCTCTGCATCACTGTAGTTATTACAGCATCTTTGTTTCTCCACAATATTTTATTATTAAAATCTAACACAACACCTAATCCTGACATAATATCCTTCCCAAAATGATACTGTCACACTCAGGATGTAACAAGCATTTTACTGTTATCATTTTCCCAAGATATTTGGCTTTATTCAGGAATCTAATTTCTAAAGACGTGCTGCTGACTGCCACTGCCTTTGACCCTTCAAACCCTGATAGCTTTAGAACTGCACTTGGTTCCTCCACCAGAGGTCTGTTTGTAACTGAAACAGAAGCCCTTATGTCACTTAATACATTGTGCAATAATTCCTTTCCCGTGAATGGTCTGCCATCCTTACCAACATTAAATGAAGAGAAAAACACCAGTTGATTTGGTGTTGAACTGCCACACCCTTTCTAACTATTCTGAAAGTCATCTGCTATGTCAATAGCAATCACATTAACTTGAGGTACAGCATAATTCTGATCATCCCTCTTGCTGGATCTTTGTGCATTTACATTATTTACACAGTTATTAACTGTACCAGACTGAACTGTGTCTGAAAAACTAGCAGTACCTTCTGTGCTCTGCTTCCCCACCAGTACAGTATGTGCACTCCCTTCCAAAAACAATACATCAGTGTGAACATCACACTGAGCAGAAGGTGTATGAACTGCTGGTGCTGTGTCTGGCTCAGATTTGAAACCTTCCACACAACATTATGTATAACCAACACCACTTGATATCCACATCCCACCCCCCAGTATGGAAACCTACATAAAAAACTTCTCCAAAGCCAACTTCATGCTACATGCTTCTCAAGTCAGCAGTGACAAACTTCATGACACCCATGCAGATGGGAATTGAAAGTTTGACTGCTGAATCCTACACTAAGGTACTGTATGAGCACATCCACTAGTGCATGAATCATGCCATTCCCAATAGACCCAAGATGCTCTCCTCCAAAAAAAGGAAGCCAATCTGGTGGTCCCTGGACATAAAAAACTTTACAACAAAAGGAAGAAACTGTTGCAGAAAAGAGGAAAATCCCAGGATGCAAAAAACTCCCTTACCAGCCTCAGTATGAAGCTGGGATCCCTCATAAAATCTTCCAAAGCTAGTTAAAAAAATAAAATTGCTAAAGATTCCAAATAAAACTGCAAGGCATTCTATAGCTATGTCAAGAATCTAAATGGCAATGCTCAGATCTGCTCTGTGCTACAACAGAATGGCATTAAATATACTGATCCCAAGGATATTGCCAATATCCTGGCAGATCAATTCAGTGCAAACTTCACCCTCCCCTCAACCCTAAAGGGCTCATCTCAATACCAAAAGATTGCCAAATTCCGGTAATAACAGCCATACAGGTAAAAAATTCACTCTCCAAAGCTAAGAATACAGCATCCATGGGACCAGACGACATCCCAGCCTGTGTATTACATGACCTACAAAATGAACTGGCACCTCACCTAAGTGTCATGTTTAATCATAGCCTCATCTCAGGCTTCATGCCCACTGAGTGGTGCACAGCTATAGTTATCCCACTCCACAAGGGGGGAACCACCTTGGATCCCATGAACTACTGCCCCATCAGTCCGACAAACCTGATATGCAAGGCCATGGAATGTGTTATCATGGAACTTATAAACAAAGACATTGGCAACCTTCAAACACTGGACCCCACCCAGTTTGGGTTTGTGAACGTCCAGTCTTGTGTCCTGAACTTGATTGACTTCTTAGAATCAGTCTCCAGAGCCATGGACAAGGGTAAGGTGGTCCACACAGCCTATCTGGACCTCACCAAGGCCTTCGACACCATCCCCCACTCTGGAATCATAGATAAACTTACTAAGCTGGGCATTAATCCCTACATCACTCGTTGGGTTTCTAACAGGCTTAGTGACAGAACCCACACTGTAAAAGTAGCCAACTCCAAATCCAGCTCCAGACAAGTGACAAGTGGAGTACCTCAGGGTTCAGTCCTGGGACCGCTCTTGTTTAGCATCTACTTCTCTGAAGTACAGGCCAACAAAAAAGGACTCTGGCTAACAAAGTTTGCAGATGACTGCAAACTGGGAGCCATTATTGAATCTCCAAATGATGTGGGTATTCTACAAAAGGGCCTTACAGAAACAGATGCTTGGTGCCAGAGCCATGGGCTCAAGCTCAATACCAAGAAACGTATAGTTATCCCCTTTGGGAAAAAAACATGTACCCGTGAATTACCACATAGGTGGCAGTACACTAAACACTGAAAGTGTGATAAGAGACTTACGGACACAGGTGGACAGTGGTCTCACCTTCGATAACCACATCATCACAACAATCAGGAAATCCTTCTATGTGGCACACTTCATGACTAAGAGCTTTTCATCCAGAAAAAAGGAGGTTATTGTCCCACTGTACTCATTCTTCAGTAGACCCATTATAGAATACAACGCCCCATTTGTCATGTACCTCTCAAGACATCTGCAACAACTGGAAAGGCCTCAGAAATACCTCACTAAAAGAATCACAGGCCTAAAGCAGATGCCCTATGCTGACCATCTAAAATAACTCCACCTATACTCTGTCGCATATCGTCGACTCAGAGATATTCTCTGCTTAACATACAAGGCCATGTCAAACCCAGAGCTGTTGGTCATGCTACACTTAAATAAATCCCAATCCCTCAGAGACACATGCTCCAGGGATCTAAACCTTGTCATCACAATGAACAAAACATGCTGGAGGGATAGGTTCCTGACCCAGAGACTCCCCAGACTCGGGAATAAACTGCCCATACATGTCAAACAGAGTGCGCCTTTGGCCCTCTTCAAAAGAAACCTTCATGATTGGATGGGAGATAGGAAATTCACCCCTGGGATCAAGTCAGTCACCCTGCTAGACAGGGGTCCAGGGGAGTAAATACTGTGGGAAGAAATAGCCAGGGAATTGTTATGGCTAGGCTTGTATAGGCCCTAGGGCAGATAGCCTAATACCAAACTATGAACCTATGAACATATCTTTCTGGCATATTCCATACAAGCATTCAAAAGCAGTTAAACTGCTGCCACAAACAAGATATTTAAATGTAATACATCTAACAAAAACAGACATTATTATAAACATATGGAACACTTGACATGATTATATTTCTATATAAATATCAAGACATTTAACTGTGTTTCACTGCCTGAAAATTCCACATTGTATCATACACTTAGAGAAAATGTGCCTGAAGAATCATGATCTAATATTTAAACATCCTACCAAATGGAGAGCTAATAAGATACACGTGACACATAAGCATGCTTTGTTATGTACTACTAAGCCCAATAATGCTATGGTTTGATTTTAATATGTTCTGAAAAGTTTACATTTACTGCAACTCATATGAGCAGATATTGCCCTCTTGTGTCATACACAACAGCCACTGGGTTGTACAGGATTTATATAAGTAGTAAATAATAGTCCAAGGATATGCTTTTAATGTGACTTCAGGATGATGTTGGAGAACTGAAAGACACCAGATAGGTAGTATGAACTTTTATATGTAAAAGTATTATATTTCACCAGGCTCAAAGAAAGAATAGATGCCTACATAAAAAAATTGAAACTAGTTTTGAAGTTTCAAAGTGTGTGTGATCTGTGTCTCCACAGCTGTCAAGCAACACTCCTTCATTAAACTCAGAAGAAATACATAACATGTGGGGCTAATGCCCCCAAAAATTAAATATTTATTTTTTAAGGCCCTGTTTCATTTACTAAATCTAGCACTTACTATGTCACAAGACGTATCCTACAAAACAAACATTGTACTTTGAGACGTGTTACTTGATTCTGTTCCTGCAGTGCTTGAGTATTCTTTGCAATATTCTACACACAGTGTTTTTTCAGTTTCATTTGCAAATATTTTTTCATTGTTGGTGCTTCTCTGTCTTTACAAAGCTGACTGTGTCCACTTAGCTAATAGAATGTAGATGATGTGAATAAAATCAGTGAGAGTTATTTCCCTTAAATATATTGTGTGTAAAATAGACTTACCAAATTCAATACAGTGAATTAAGGATTGTCATTGCTTATTATAAGGTACTTTAAATAATTACCGAATTATGCCAGTATGCACACAGCTCAACCTCTTAGCACAAGAAATCTGGACAAAGCCAAAAGTAATGGGAGTGCAAAAGCCCAACACTGGGACATGTTTTAATTATTGCTCTTATAAACTTATAAAGTTGCTAGCATATCAGGATTTGTGTTGGTATGCATTTTCTGAAGGATATGAAGTCTGAAACTCAAATATCATGCATGTCAAAAATTACAATTTTTATTGGAAACATATAAAGAAAATGAGGGAGAAATCTGAACTTTCTGTAAAAAAAATCTGGACAATTTAGAGGTATGCAGACTGAGCAAAACCAAGTTCTGAACATTTTAGACAGGAATGCTCATTTTAATGTAATGACCAAGTGAATTCCAGTACTGACCACTGGAGCCATGTGTTATGTTGTTTAGGTTCATAGGTTCATAGGTAGGTACTAGGCTATTGGCCATACGGCCTATATAAACCTAGCCAAAAAGGTACCCTGGCTTTTGACACCCAGGAAAATTATTTTCCTGTGCCCCTGTCGAGCAGAGCCACAGAAGTGATCCTTGGGGTGAATTTCCTATTTCCCATCCAGTCATCAAGATGTTTCTTGAAGATTGCTAATGAGGAGCTTGGGTTCATATAGACAGGTAGTTTGCTCCAGAGTATGGGAAGTCTCTGGGACAGGAATCTATTCCTCCAGCATGTTCTGTTTATTGTGGTGACAAGATAACCTTGTATCTCAGAGCGTGTATCTCAGAGGGATTGGGATTTCTTTAAGTTGAGCATGTCCAACAGCTCTGGGTTTGACAAAGCTTTGTATGTTAGGCAGAAATCACCTCTGACTAGGCAATATGTGATGGAGTAAAGCTGGAGTTTTTTAAGTTGATCTGCATAGGCCATCTGTTTGAGGCTGGTAATCCTCTTTGTAAGGTATTTTTGTGGCCTTTCCAGTTGTTGTAGATGTCTTCTGAGGTACATACCAAAAGGGGTATTGTACTCTATAATTGGTTTGAGTGATGAGTAGAGTGGAACAATGACCTCTTTTTTCCTGGATGAGAAACCTTTTGTGATGAGGTGTGCCACGTAGAAGGATTTCCTTACTACTGTGGTGATGTGGTTATCAAAGGAGAGACTACTGCCCACCTGTGTCCGAAGGTCTTTTATCACACTTTCAGTGTTAAGTGGACTACCACCTATGTGGTAGTTCATGGGTACAGAGTTTTTACCAAAAGGGATGACAATGTACTTTTTGGCATTGAGCTTGAGGCCATGGATTTGACACCAGGAATCTGTCTCAGTGAAACCCTTTTGTAGGATGTCCACATTGTTAGGAGTTTTGATTATGGCTCCTAGTTTGTAGTCA
The DNA here is from genome assembly GCF_019279795.1 of Protopterus annectens. Lineage (NCBI taxonomy): Eukaryota > Metazoa > Chordata > Ceratodontiformes > Protopteridae > Protopterus > Protopterus annectens. Next base: position 1,731,494,488 of record NC_056732.1, read on the forward strand.
TCTGCAAACTTCATTAGCCAAAGACCTTCTGTGTTAGCCTGTACTTCAGATAAGTAGGTACTAAACAGGAGAGGACCCAGGACTAAACTCTGTGGTACTCCACTTGTCACTGATCTGAAGTCCGATTTGGAGTCTGCTACTTTCACTGTGTGGGTTCTGTCAGTGAGCCAGTTGGCAACCCATCTTGTGACGTAGGAATTTATACCTAGTTTAGTCAGTTTATCTATAATTCCAGAGTGGGGGATGGTGTCGAAAGCATTGGTGGGATCTAGATAGACTGTGTGAACCACCTTACCCTCATCTACGGCTTTGGTGGCCGCTTCAAAGAAGTCTGTCAGGTTTAGGAGACATGATCTGCCTTTTACAAACCTGAACAGGATAGGTCCAGAGTTTGGCAATTACCAATGTCTTTCTTTATAAGTTCCACGATGATATGTTCCATGGACTTGCAGACCAGGCTTGTCAGGCTAATGGGGTGGTAGTTCCTAGGGTCCATGATGGATCCCCTTTGTGGAGTGGGATAACTGTCGCTGTGTGCCATTCAGTGGGCACAAATCCTGAGGTGAGGCTATGATTGAACATGGTACTTAGGTGTGGTGCCAGTTCGTTCTGTTGATTGTGTAGAACGCAGCCTGGGATGTTGTCAGGTCCCATGGATGCTGTGTTCTTGGCTTTGGAGAGTTTGGTTTTACCTCTACAACCATGATTACAGGATCTTTGTATTCTTCTGGTATAGAGATGGACCCTTTAGGGGGTGAGAGGGGGGTAAAGTAAGCACTGAACCTATCTGCCAAGATGTTGACAATATCAATTGGTTCTGTATATTTAGTGCCATTGTGCTGTAACTCAGAGCAGATCTGAGTGTTGCCACTCACTATGGAGACATGCCTTTATCATTCCACTCCATAAAGGAGGCAAAAACACTTACACTTCTATTTTTCGGCCCATAGCCATCCTATCCCCACTATCAAAAATCATGGAGAAATGTACCCAACCCAAATGATGTCCTATATGACCCAAAACAACCTACTAACCCCTACACAACATGTTTTCCCTCCCAGTTATAGTAGCATCACTGCCCTCCTCTCCTTCCCAGATTCCATAAACATTGGTCGCGACTCTGGCAAAATAGTTTCTTCTCTGTTCTTTGAGGTCTCCAAAGCCTTTGATACTGTTTCTTATCCCTTACTATTATCCCATCTCTCCTCTCTCAGCCTCTCCTCCCTTCCATCACCTGGTTCACCAGCTACCTCTCTGAAAGACAGCTAGTCGTTAAATGGAAAAACTCACTCTCTTCCTTTCTACACACCCCTACTGGAGTTCCCTAGGGTTTCATCCTAGGCCCCCTCCTCTTTAACATCTTCATTAATAACTTCCACCAGTCTCTCTCTGATGCCAAACTAATTCAATAAGCTGACAATTCGACCATTATTTGTACAGCAGACACCCTCTCCGACCTACTTCTCAAAACTCAATTAGCCTTTTCTAATACTGAATCTTGGATACATAGTAATCACTTCACCTCAAATGCCAATAAAACAATGTTAATGATCTTCTCCCATCCAAAAACACCAATATAGACAAAAACTCTGTTAAAGTGACTGCTCAGAATAACAGCCCCATAGGAATAGTGTCACATACCAAACTGCTCCGTGTCATAATTGATGAAAATCTAAAATTTGACATCCATATCCAAACTAATATCAAAAAACTCACCAAAAACTAAGTCTGTTGTATAGACACAATCATTACCTTACCCCCTCCACCAGACACACCCTTATGTCTTCTTACCTTCTTCCCTCTCTTATGTATAACCCCCCCATTCACTAATTTTCAGCTAGGCTTACAGGCCAAGTTGGAAGCCTGTTACAATAAAATCTCCAAATTTGCCACCAACACCAGAAAGTCATTCCATCACTGTCTCTCTCTCCACTCCCTGAAATGGCTAGAACTTCCTAACTACCTCAAACTCCTTAGACTTACTACTGCACTCATATTCAAACCTTCTAGTTGTCCTTCTCTGTCCAACTCTTTAATCCCTACATTCCCACCTGCTCTCTAAGACCAGAAAACCACAATCTTCTAGACATATATAAGCCTTGTCGACCCCCTGGCCACCTACTATTATCCTGCTCCCTAGTTAAACTGTGGAATTCTCTCCATACCACCCTTCAAAATACACAGAGCCACTCAAACTTCAAAACTCTTCTCCAATCTCACCTCCTTTCAAAGTTGGAATGTTCCTGTACCCCTAACACATAAACTCTTTAACACCATCTCCCATGCACTATATACCTCAACCTTCTGTCAATGTGCTGTCTTACCCTTTGCCTCTCCTTCCTCTCCTACCGTATACCTTATAAAGTTCCTCCAACCCACTCCCTCTCTCCACTATATACCACCTTTTACCTCTCCCACCTCAACTTCTTCTCTCTATCCTCTCCTCATATTTCTAACTTCCAAAAAAAGCTTGTTTTACTTACATGTTTTTTTAATCCGAAATGCCTGTACTTTTAATATGTTTAGACTACATGAGTCTGACTTTTGTAAATTATTACCTAGGATTAGAAATGTTGTCTTTTTTTAACAAATTGTATATTATCTCGGTATTTTCACTGTTCTTCTACTTTATTTAGATTTGAATAACTATTGTAAATAACTATTGTAAAATGTTCTATATCCTGTGGAGCTTTCCTTCAGGAACTCTACTGAAAACGGGCTTTTCCAGGCCAAGTGGACTATCCCAGTCATCAAATTGTGATAAATAAAGTGATCACCTGTCCATAGGTTACCTGCTTCCATGATTTCTCTTTCAGTTGGTATCATCGTCGATACAGTATTGTCATACTTGAAAATTTAGAGATAGAAATTAAATTTAAAGTTCACCACCCACATATAGCAACACTAAATCCACATATGCAGAGGCCCTTAACTGTAACCTGCCCAAGCAACAAAGACCTCTGAAGCTGAAATGCAAACAAACACCAATCACAACCAATGTGTCACATAGTTCACAACACCAGTGTGCCACCCAGCAACAGCCCCTAAGGCAAGACAATGTACATAACACTTTAGTCATAGGTGACTCTATAGTCTGGCACACTGATGTCCCTCTCACCAGGTTGAATAAGGAGAAAATTACAGTCAGCTGCCTGTCGGGTGCCAGGATCCGCCACATAATGCATGCACTCAGGTCACTCCACAACAAGTACAAATATGACTCTGTCATTGTCCATGTTGGAGTGAATGACTTGAGACGTACCTCCCTGGACTACATGAAAAGAGACATGGAAGAGCTCTCGGATCATGTGGCCCAGGCAGGTATGACCCTAGCCCTGAGTAGCATCCTGCCTTCGCCCAGAATGATACCACAATATAAGGATAAAATGATTGACTTCAGCAATTGGCTAAGCTTACGGTGTCATTCATAGGGGATCCAGTATCTGTCTGTCTGGGATGACATGATTGACAGACCACGATGCTTTGCCAGAGATGGTCTGCACCTGTCGCCCCTGGGATTCAGGTTACTGGCTAAGGCTCTTGCCACCCCTATAGTGCCTTTTTTAGGCAAACTTCAAAGGACAAAACCACCACCATAACAGGTACAAGAATGCAAAATCTGAAGGTAATGCTACTCAATGCTAGAAGTCTAAACCTCAAAATGCACTCTCTCGAGGCACTCCTAAAAATGGAGAACATCGATATCTGTGCAGTAACTGAGACCTGGTTCAAGGCTCCAGAGAGCACCCCTGCAATACCAGGCTACAACTCTTACCACACTTTTCGGCCACCAAACCAGGACCGAAACACTAAAGGTGGAGGAGTGTCAATATTCACCAAGGATATTCACACCACCAGGCTAGTTGGCCAACACAATGTGTCTGAAATTCTCCAAGTGCAACTAACACTAGGTAAGACTGCAATCCAAATTGTAGCTTGCTACAGATCCCCCACCATACCCCAAGATTCTCACTACACCTTTCTAAATATACTAGAAAATATTAAGATAGAACCAAACACCCTAATACTGGGTGATTTTAAATACCCTGCCATTAACTGGAAAAACTACGCATGTCCCAACACCTTTGCGCAACAGTTCTTGGAATTCATAAATTCCAATGCCCTGGATCAACTAATCCATAGTCCCACCAGGGGCTCCAATATCCTAGACCTGGTCATTACCAACATGGGAAATCAATGCTCCATACCTATGGTAACCCCCTCATTAGTCAGGTCTGACCATAAGCTAATCACCCTTCACATCCACATCCCACCCCCACCCCCCAGTAAAGAAACCACCATAAAAAACTTCTCCAAAGCCAACTTCATGCTACTCAAGTCAGAAGTGACAAACTTCATAACACCCATGCAGACGGGAACTGAAAGTTCAACTGCTGAATCCTACACTAAGGCACTGTACGAGCACATCCACTCATGCATGAATCGTGCCATCCCAAACAGAACCAAAATGCTCTCATCCAAAAAAAGGAAGCCAATCTGGTGGTCCCCTGCCATAAACAAACTTTACAACAAAAGGAAGAAACTTTTGCAGAAAAGAGGAAATTCTCAGGATGCAAAAAACTCCCTTACTATCCTCAGTAAGAAACTGAGATGCCTCATAAAATCCTCCAAAGCTAGTTACGAAAATAAAATTGCCAAAGATTCCAAAGACAACCACAAAGCATTCTATAACTATGTCAAGAATCTAAATGGCAATGCTCAGATCTGCTCTGAGCTAAAACAGAATGGCATTAAATATACTGATCCGAAGGATATTGCCAATATCATGGCAGATCGATTCAGTGCCAACTTTACCCCCCTCTCACCTCCTAAATGGCCCATCTCAATACCGGAAGATTGCCAAATTCCAGTAATAATGGCCACACAGGTACAAATGCACTCTCTAAAGCCAAGAATACAGCATCCATAGGACCAGATGACATCTCGGGCTGTGTACTACATGAACTACAATATGAACTGGCACCTCACCTAAGTGTCATGTTTAATCATAGCCTCACCTCAGGTTTCATGCCCACTGAGTGGCACAGAGCTACAGTTATCCCAATCCACAAGGGGGGATCCACCTTGGATCCCAGAAACTACCATCCCATCAGTCTGACAAGCCTTATCTGCAAGGCCATGGAGCGTATTATCATGGAACTTATAAACAAAGACATTGGCAACCTTCAAAAACTGGACACCACCCAGTTTGGGTTTGTGAAGGGCCGATCTTGTCTCCTGAACCTGATTGACTAATTTGAATCAGTCTCCAGAGCCATGGACAAGGGTAAGGTGGTCCACACAGCCTATCTAGACCTTGCCAAGGCCTTTGACACCATCCCCCACTCTGAAATCATAGATAAACTTACTAAGTTGGGCATTAATCCCTATGTCACCCAATGGGTTGCTAAATGGCTTACTGATAGAACCCACACTGTAAAAGTAGCCGACTCCAAATCCAGCTCCAGACAAGTGACAAGTGGAGTACCTCAGGGTTCAGTCCTGGGGTCGCTTTTGTTTGGCATCTACTTCTCTGAAGTACAGGTCAACACTAAGGGACTCTGGCTAACAAAGTTTGCAGATGACTGCAAACTGGGAGCCATTATTGAATCCTCAAATGATGTGGATACTCTACAAAAGGGCCTTACAGAAACAGATGCTTGGTGCCAGAGCCATGGGCTCAAGCTCAATGCCAAGAAATGTATTGTTATCCCCTTTGGGAAAAAACATGTATCCATGAATTACCATATAGGTGGCAGTACACTAAACACAGAAAGTGTGATAAGAGACTTAGAGACACAGGTGGACAGTGGTCTCACCTTCGATAACCACATCACCACAACAGTCAGGAAATCCTTCTATGTGGCACACCTCATCACGAAGGGCTTTTCATCCAGAAAAAAGGAGGCCATTGTCCCACTGTACTCATCCCTCATTAGACCCATTATAGAATACAATGCCCCATTTGGTATGTACCTCTCAAGACATCTGCAACAACTGGAAAGGCCTCAGAAATACCTCACTAAAAGAATCACAGGCCTAAAGCAGATGCCCTACGCTGACCGCCTTAAAAAACTCCAGCTATACTCTGTCGCATATCGTCTACTCAAAGGTGATCTCTGCTTAACATACAAGGCCATTTCAAACCCAGAGCTGTTGGACATGCTACACTTAAATAAATCCCAATCCCTCAGAGCAACACGCTCCAGGGATCTAAACCTTGTCATCACAATAAACAAAATATGCTGGAGGGATAGGTTCCTGACCCAGAGACTCCCTAGACTCTGGAATAGATTGCCCATACATGTCAAGCAGAGTGCCTCTTTGGACCTCTTCAAGAGGAACCTTGACGATTGGATGGGAGAAAGGAAATTCACCCCAGGGATCATGTCAGTCACCCTGCTAGACAGGGGTCCAGGAAAGTAAATAATGTGGGAAGAAATAGCCAGGGAATTGTTATGGCTAGGCTTGTATAGGCCCTAGGGCTGATAGCCTAGTACCAACCTATGAACGTATGAACCATTGGATAGTAAAAAGAGTTGTCATCACTGGCCCTCATTTTCTTCATAGGTCAGGGTGTTGTGTCACCTGTTGCCAGCTCTCTTTTTTTCAATTCAATGAAACTCTCCTACTTTCTTCAACAGTCTTCAAGACCTTCCACTAAAATTTTTGTAATACACAGGCTGCCAAGCAACACTATAATAGTTAATGCTATCGAAATCAATATAACTACTAGAAGGCAATTTAAAATGTTCCCACCTCAATCCTGGAATAGATTTATAATCCAGTCTGTCCATGAGTTGTTACCAATATCTCACACCTTGGTCATTACCTGACTCATAATCTGCAAATGTGTCCTGATAGATTCACTTTTATCTGGTAAATTTCTACAGCATTCCATTTGAATCAACTCACAAGTTCCATGATGGGAAGCCGGTAAGTAATCAAGGGCCATATGATTCTGGAGGACCACCTTATACATCATGGTTATTTCTAAAGTGGTGTCCCTTAAGCTCTCAAAGGTACTATTAGCTAATACTTGCAGTAACTTGACCAATTTAAGCAATTCCCAGATAGCTTTAACAGCTGCATATGCAGGAAATATACGTGCTGCAGGTATTACCCCATCACCTAGATCCATAGTTTTTAGAGTCTTTAAGTCCAAGTTCTGATTTATGTCTGATGTATCTAAACCCTGCACATTATTCTGAAAGTCAGTGTTAAAGCCTCTTTGGATTCTGTGGTGCCTGAAACTTATTGACCACGGTAAATTTCTTAAAATGTCTTATGGCTGGTATTACATATCCTATATAAGAATCATCATACCAGTTTGAGGGTAGGCATTTATGATGGTAGGCATTTATAGGCTCGGTTTCCACACACTTAATACATGTGCTTTAAGGCACTGTTAGAATGCCAACCTTGCTGTTCCAGAAGCAACATGAAGAAAATGCCATACACAGTCTCAACTTGTTTCCTGTGAGTCTTCGGTCAGAGTGGACAGAGTACGAACTGTTAAACCTGCATATTTTCCTTCCCTGTCTCTATACACTGTAATGGTAAAGTTACACTGACTATTGCCTATGTTTTCTACCTTATGAGCTGGTACCTCATTGTACCTCGATGCCTCTCTCTTATAGCAAATGAAACCTTTTCCTGTTGTCCATAGAGTCAAGTATTGCATATTACTAACATTCATTTTCTCAAATATTGTACTATTCAGATCATTCCTTTTTCCATTATATAGCCTATCGAACATGATGGCTATTTCCTGAATACTAACTAAAACTGACAATAGAGGGATACCTTTCCCTGCCACTGGCTAATGAACACATATCCAACACTGAGACAAATTGAAAGCATTTGCATAGGTAAACCAAAGCTTAGTAAATGTATTATAAGGTGGATACAAGACTTCCCTTTTAGCACTTCCATTTTTACCAGTTGATGTTCTGTAAATACAACCAAAACTTGAAACTCAGCTTATAAAATGTGATATTTTGATGTCACTACCCTACATGAATATATATCTTCATCTGCCTTATATACTTGTATCAATCCTAAAGGAAATATGCCTTCAGATGTTTTAGACAAATCAATGTACATTGGATTTTCAAGCTGTTTGTCTACTAAAATGTCTGTAATATTAACAACATTACATGCAAACAATGTTTTATTATGTCTATACCACTGATACTCTACTATATCTAAAAAAATAAAAAAAACAGTAAGCTGTAAAACTTTCATTTTTTGACACATAAACTGTTTCATGGTCAGTTGACATCTTCAGCTGTAATTCTTCTGCTGGTAATCCAGTTGTGATAATAAATGAATGAAGCATCCCAGACTTTGCAAAATACACAGCAAGCAAAGCAATAACACCAGCCTGAGCCCTATACACCATCATCCCAAGTCACTGCTGAGGTATTGGAAAGGCCTTCCGAAAGTTCCAGCATCCTTGGCTGTGTATCTTGTACAATAAGGCCTTCCAACCCCCCCCCCCCCTTCCCCATCTCCTGTACAAGGCTGGATATCTGCTGTCAAAATGTATGCATTTCAAATCAAAATATTCACAAATCCAAAGAAGTCAATGTATCCTGTGTCACAACCTGCAAACTACAAAAAGCAGTATCACTGTCTTGAATTTACATCTGTATTTTTAACAATCTGGTTAACATGCACAATTTTAAATTTCCTATCTCTGTCATTGTTCTCACTTTTCCTGATTTTATATACCACTGGCCCTACCTGCTTGACTATCGTATAGGGTCCTTCCTGGTTTGAGGCAAAATAGCATGAAACACAAATCGCTTCAGCATGACCTGTTGACCCTACTTTAAGTGTACAATGCCAGCTGGGTTACCTGGCATCTTCTATATCCTGAAGCCATTAAATAGACTCATGTTGTTGATAGATTCCTGCAAAGTCTATTACCAAGCCTGGTGATGTGCTACAGTGAAATGAGAAGGCTGTGATCTCACAGATGGTGAAAAGAAACCTTCAATGGTATTTTTCTTCCTGTCATTAACTCAAAGGGTGAGATTCCAGATTTAACATTGGGTGATGCCCTTATTCCCATTAAAAAGCTGCCAAATGAATGATGCAATTAGGCCCCTTCTCTATACAAGCTTTAGTACGTCTCCCAGTAATGGTTCTATTCATTCTTTCCACCATTCCATTAGACTGTGGGTGATATGGAACATGAAATCTCTGCTGTATCCCTAACAGGTTACACACTTCTTTTATAACCTGACTTGAGAATTGAGTACCATTATCAGTTTCAATGATCTGTGGCCATCCCTAATGTGAAAAATATTATTCCATAATGCAGATGCTGTAGTTTTTGCCGACATGTCCTTAGTGGGAATAGCCTCCACCCATTTGCTAACTATTACCACCATGTATCGGTACACATCTTTTGCTGGGGGAAGAGGTCCCACCACATCTATCTGTATACTGTCCCATGCTCCCTCTGAAATGGACACTCTTTGCTGCTGAGGTTTCTTTAATGTAGGGATTGTCTTCAAGCATATTTTGCATTCCTCCTTGTTTGTTTGCATACTGTTTTCAGCTGAACATTCCAAAACTTATATTTTAGGATCTTCTAAATTTTCTGGAAGCCTAACTTGCCCAGCAATTGATGGTTGTACTTGAATAACTGCTTAGCCAATGATTTTTTTAAACAAGTGCAAAAGTGCCCCTTTTTTCTATTTTGTACATAAGCAACCTTACTTCAGGAACTAGTTTGGCAACTTCACATTGTGCCATTTCATCAGCATCCCCCTGAATTTCCTGGATCTTTGCCAGATCTGCCCCAACTGTTAAGCTGCCTTGGCTCATCTCTGTGATACGTCTCACTGCTCTGGATATAAAGGAACCCCCTCCTTGGCAGCTTTTTTTGCTGCTGCATCAAAAAGAAGATTACTATTGTTTACTTGATGTGCCTTTACCCTGTAGATGCTCCATCTATTTCTGTTTTTCCATCCAAGATCATTTAATTCCTTAATAACTGCTGCATGCTTTAAAGGTTTACCTTTACTGTCTACCATTCCCCTCATGGCTCAAATTTCCAAATACATGGTGAGGGCTGTTACTACATAGGAGCTAATAGTGTAAACTACAAATGTTGTGTAACATGTGCCTTTTTCATAAAATCTTGAACCATCTACATATACACACTTGGTTTCTGTATTGATCTGAAAAAGGTGATTTAGGAATTTGGTCCATCTGTTCCTCACAAGTGTGCAGGGTCCACTCACACACCAACTGTTGAGACAAATAATATTTTTCCCCAACTTCTACAGAAATAGCCATCTGTTGTAAAGTTATAACCTTTTTGGACAGTGTAGCTTGTTTCACAGCTCAATGTCTGTCTGAATACAGTAGCATCTTGACTGCATGATGTGGTGTTACCACTATTATTGGAGAGAACTCTGTGATTAATTTGGACTGTTGAATCCCCCACTATATAGCTAACAAAGCCTTTACACAAGGGCGATAAGCCTTCTGCACTGATATAACATTCTGCTGAAAAATGTAATAGCTGCTAGCCTAGTCTGGATAACTTGCTGTAAAGTATGAGGGTATTTCTGGAGAAAGACTGCAGAAATGTTGTCATTTTCAGCAGTTGTTTGCAAATATTCTCCTGATGGTATAACCAATTCAGTAACTATTGCCAGTTTCTGTTTCAGTGTCTCCACTGCCTTCTTTCCCTCTTCTAACCATACCAAAATTGTAGCACTGTTAACTTTCTATCAATCATGTTATACAAAGGGACTGCCAAGAGGTTTTCTATAAATTCCCTGTTATAATTCATAATTCCTGAAAAACTTCTGCAAATCCTGAATTGTAGTAGGTAAGCGCATACTGAAAAGTGAGCGCACTCTTTCCCTGCATGGTGTTCCAAACTGGAGGTTGTACAGTCACCCCCAAGAATTTACCCTCTGTTACTTCAACTGCATTTTACTGCCATTGACTTTAAACCCAGCATATTGTAAAGCATCGTGTAATATCTGCAAGTGCTCCTTTTCTGTTTCTGGCTGTATTAGGAAATCTTTTACATATTGTAAGACTTTATAACCATAATTCAATGGCCTTAGTACCCATGCTAATGTCTGATGAAACAGCACTGCAGAATTTACAAATCCCATTGGTAGATGTGTCATTTAATACTGAGTATCCTCAAAGGTGAAAGCAAACTATTTCTGTGAGGATTCAGCTAAAGGTATAGCAAAAAGTGCATTTGCTAAATCAATAACTGTAAACCATTTACTGTGTGGATCTAATTTAACAACCATTTCAGACGTATCAGGCACCACGTGTACAGCTGGTGTCATGTATTTATTTACTAACCCTAAGTCTTATTCTAATGTATAACTACCAACCTTTTTTCTTGTGTGAATTTGATGGGCTTGACCCTTTAATTATAATGCCTTTTCCTTCCCAATCTGTAATGAATATCTGGAAATGTTCCACTGCTTCTTAGGGAATGGGGTACTGTTTCTGATACGGTGGTAACCTGTCTGTAGGTTTCTCTTCCCTTACAGTGTCAGTAGTGAACAGATCACAGTTTGTTTTATTTTTGGCACATAATTCTGGAAACTCTTCCATCAACTGATATCTTAAATCCTGCACCTCATTGTACAGTCTACTGGACACCAATGTTTTAATATTTCTTCTCTCTACATCACTGTAGTTATTACAGCATCTTTGTTTCTCCACAATATTTTATTATTAAAATCAAACACAACACCTAATCCTGACATAATATCCTTCCCAAAATGGTACTGTCACACTCAGGATGTAGCAAGCATTTTACTGTTACCATTTTCCCAGGGTCTTTGGCTTTATGCAGAAATCTAATTTCGAAAGAAGTGCTGCTGACTGCCGATGCCTTTGACCCTTCAAACCCTGATAGCTTTAGAACTGCACTTGGTTCCTCCATCAGAGGTCTGTTTGTAACTGAAACAGTCACTTTGTACATTGTTCCATAATTCTTTTCCATGAATGGTCTGTAATTCTTACCAACAGTAAAAGTCAAATACACCAGCAGATTTGGTGTTGAACTGCCACACCGTTTCTAACTATTCTAACTATTCTGAAAGTCATCTGCTATGTCACTAGCAATCACATTAACTTGAGCTACAGCATAATTCTGATCATCCCTCTGGCTGGATCTTTGTGCATTTACATTATTTACACAGTTATTAACTGTACCAGACTGAACTGTGTCTGAAAAACTAGCAGTACCTTCTGTGCTCTGCTTCCCCACCAGTACAGTATGTGCACTCCCTTCAGAAAACAATACATCAGTGTGAACATCACACTGAGCAGAAGGTGTAGGAACTGCTGGTGCTGTGTCTGGCTCAGATCTGAAACCTTCCACACAACATTATGTATAATCAACACCACTTAACACACTCTGATGACATACAAAATTATAAAACAATACAAACATGAGGGAAAGTTATAATTATCAAATGAACCAAGTACAATGAAAATGGCCTCCCATTGCAAAGTGATGAGAAAAAATATCCCCCAATATAATGCAGCCATCATCTCCCCTTAAATTAAATGTTGAAAGGTTATGGGAGAGAGTATAGAAAGAAAAATAAAGGAGATAAAAATTTCAAATAATAGCTCTGAATTTCATTCTGGAAGTGAAAAACTTTTTTTCTATTAAGTGAAATGGCTTACCAGATTGCGTGTTGGTTGAATTTCCTAATGCAGCCCATTACAGATGATCAAGAGGTTTGGTCATGATTTATTAGGTCAGCAGACCTTACATCTACTACTTCCATAAGCTGAATGTAATGCAACTTCTAGAGAGTACATTAAGAAATGTATCTATGTATATTTCCCAATAACCATTCTGTTTATGTGACTTGGCTGGCACAATATAATACACCCTAATACTGGGTGATTTCAACTACCCTGCTATTAACTGGGAAAACTACTCATGTACCAACACCTTTGCCCAACGGTTCTTGGAATTCCTAAATTCAATGCCGTGGATCGACTAATCCTTAGTCCCACCAAGGGTCCAATATCCTAGACCTGGTTATTACCAAAATGGGAAATCGATGCTCCACACCTATGGTCACCCTCTCATTGGTCTGGTCTGACCATAAGCTAATCACCCTTGATATCCACATCCCACCCCACCCGCCAGTATGGAAACCTATGTAAAAAACTTCTCCAAAGTCAACTTCATGCTACATGCTACTCAAGTCAGAAGTGACAATCTTCATGACACCCATGCAGATGGGAACTGAAAGTTGAACTGCTGAATCCTACACTAAGGCACTGTACGAGCACATCCACTAGTGCATGAATCGTGCCATTCCCAAAAGACCCAAGATACTCTCTTCCAAAAAATGAAGCCAGTCTGGTGGTCCCTTGCCATAAAAAACTTTACAACAAAAGGAAGAAACTGTTGCAGAAAAGAGGAAAATCCCAGGATGCAAAAAACTCCCTTACCAGCCTCTTTAAGAAGCTGAGAGCCCTCATAAAATCTTGCAAAGCTAGTTACAAAAATAAAATTGCCAAAGATTCCAAAGACAACCAAAAGGCATTCTATAGCTATGTCAAGAATCTAAATGGCAATGTTTAGATCTGCTCTGAGCTACAACAGAATGGCATTAAATATACTGATCCCAAGGATATTGCCAATATCCTGGCAGATCAATTCAGTGCAAACGTCACCCCCCCTCACCCCCTTAAGGGCTCATCTCAATACCAAAAGATTGCCAAATTCTGGTAATAACAGCCACACAGGTAAAACACACACTCTCCAAACCTAAGAATACAACATCCATGAGACCAGACAACATCCCAGGCTGTGTACTACATGAACTACAAAATTGTTAAGCATATGGTTGGGTTTGTTTGTTCTGATTTCCTGCTAGGAGTGTATCATATAACTTGTTTGCATTTAAAAGCATTCTCTAGAGTCTCCCTGATCCTTTATCTAGTTAAACATTTCTGCAGTTTTTTTTCTACCCAAGGAGTTTTGGTAGTGTAGCATTTTCCTTATTCAGGCTTGTGTTTTGGGCCTAGTTCTTTGTTAGTAGAGGCTTGATGTCTTTGCAGTTGCCCACCCCTACTGTAAATTTGATCTGGGACACTCCTCCCAGTCTAGTGTAATTACCTCATTCTTCCTAATCCAGGGAGAACATTTGAGAAGGCCAACCCAGTTAGCTTCTGCTCCTCCTTTCCCCTTTCCACTTTACATAAAAAAAAAATTCTAATCTTGTTTCCTGCCTTTTCTGTAAGTCATCTAGTCTAGATACAGATTTGCTGTATCCAGGACGGTTTGTAAGCTTCTGAGTCCCCAAGCCTTTCTGTGCTGGAGGGAAGCCTTCTAACTTAATATTGTTTTTTAGAACTAGCCAGTTTTCTAGTTTCAGCACTCAAATCTGTTTCTTTGAGCTCAGCACTTGTTCAGAACTCATTGTAAGCACTAAATAAGCTACAAATTACTACAGCACTCAACTTTCCTCACGTGTCTAGAGGAAAACAGTTTTTAGTACTTAATAAATGAGCACCTATCCAGGCATGTCTAAGGGTCAGCTCCTGGTGTTTTTTCCAGTCTACCTGATGAATCTGGGCATCTTGGGGCAGTGCAGCAATTGCCTCATGTACACAGACAACCCTCTCCTCCTACCACCCAACACTACAACCTGTGAGAGATGCACTTATATAGCTAAACAGGAAGCAAAGCTCTCTTCACCTAAGACTGGACTAGACAGTCAGGAGGAGAAGGTAAACATTTGCACCACACCACACTCATCACATAGTCCCTCAAAACCTACACCACCAAAACACACACATAAAAACACAAAACACACACCTACAGTCACGGAGGCTCTCAAAAAAAATCTACTCAAGCAACAGGGACCTCCGAACCAGAAATGCAAGCAACCTCTACCCCCCCAACACAACCCAAATGGCACATAGCCCACAAACTCAGTGTGCCACTCAACCACAGCCCATAAGGCATAACAGCGTACCCAACACTCTAGTCATAGGTGACTCTATAGTCAGGCACACTGATGTTCCACTCACCAGGCTAAACAAAGAGAAAGTTACTGTCAGCTGCCTGTCAGGTGCCAGGATCTGCCACATAATACATGCACTCAGGTCACTTCACAACAAGTACAAATATGACTCTCATTATCCATGTTGGTGTGAATGATCTGAGAAGTACCTCCCTGGACTACATGAAAAGAGAAATGGAGAAGCCTTCCGATCTTGTAGCACAGGCAGGTATGACCCTAGCCCTGAGTAGCATCCTGCCATCACCCAAAATGACACCACAGTACAAAGACAAAATGATTGACTTCAACAATTGGCTAAGCTTCTGGTGTCATTCTAAGGGGATCCAGTATCTGTCTGCCTGGGATGACATGATCGACAAACCACAATGCTTTGCCAGAGATGGCCTGCACCTGTCGCCCTTGGGATTCTGGATACTGGCTAAGGCTCTTGCCACCCCTAGAGTGCCTTTTTTAGGAAAGATTCAAATGACAAATTCACCACCGTAACAGGTACAAGCAAGCAAAAGTTGAGAGTAATGCTACTTAATGCTAGAAATCTAAACCTCAAAATGCACTCACTCGAGGCACTCCTTAAAATGGAGAACATCGACATCTGTGCAGTAACAGAGACCTGGTTCAAGGCTCCAGAGAGCACCCCTGCATTTCCAGGCTATAATTCATACCACATCTTTTGGGCAGCTAACCTGGACCAAAGCAATAAAGGTGGAGGCATGTCCATATTCATTAAGGATATCCACACCTCCAGGCTAGTTGCTCAGTATAATGCATCCTTGACTATTCAAGTGCAGCTAACTCTGGGAAAGACCACAATCCAATTTGTAGCTTGCTACAGATACCCCACCATGACCCAGAATTCACACTCCTCATTTCTTGATACACTGGAAAATATTAGGGTACAACCTAAAACCCTAATAATGGGTGATTTCAACTACCCCACCATTAACTGGGAAAATAACTCATGTACCAACTCTTGTGCTCAATGTTTCCTGGAATTCATAAATTCCAATGCCTTGGATCAACATATCCACACCCCCACCAGGGTCAGCAATATCCTAGACCTGGTCATTACCAACATGGGCAACCAGTGTTCCACACCAGAGGTCAATGTCTTGTTGGTCAGATCCGACCACAAGCAAATCACCCTAGACAACCACATCCCACCCACACCCTCATTAGAGAAACCACCGTAAAAATTTCTCCAAAGCCAACTTCACGCTTCTTAAGACAGAAGTGGCAAACTTCACAACACCCATGCTGATGGAAAATAGAGGTACGACTGCTGAATCCTATACAATTGCACTTTATAAGCACTTACACGAGTGCATGCATCATGGAATCCCTAACAGAACCAAAATGCTATCCTCCAAAAAAGGAAGCCAACCTGGTGGTCCCCTGCTATAAAAAAACTCTACAACAGAAGAAACTGTTGCAAAAAAGAGTACAATTCCATGATTGGAGGAACTTCGTGGTCAGTCTCAGTAAGAAGCTGAGATCCCTCATAAAATCCTCCAAAGCTAGTTATGAAAACAAAATCACCACTGATTCTAAACACAACCACAAAGCATTCTATAGCTATGTCAATAATCTCAATGGCAACACTCAGATCTGCTCTGAGTTACAGCACAATGGCACTAACTATACAGTACCAATTGATATTGCCAACATTCTGACAAATAGGTTCAGTGCTAACTTTACCCCTCTCGCATTCCCTAAAGGGCCCATCCCTATACCGGAAGAATGCAAAGTTCCTGTAATCATGGCTGCACAGGTAAAAAACACACTCTCCAAAGCCAAGAACACAGCATCCATGGGACCTGACAACATCACAGGCTGCGGTCTGCATGAACTACAGAATGAACTGGTACCCCACCTGAGTACCATGTTCATTCATAGCCTCACCTCAGGCTTTGTGCAAACTGAAGGGCACACAACAGTTATCCCACTCCACAAAGGGGGAGCCACCACGGACCCCGGGAACTACCACCCCATTAGCCTGATGAGCCTGGTCTGCAAGGCTAAGGAACGTATCATCATGGAACTTATAAAAATGACATTGGTAATCTCCAAACTCTGGACCGTACCCAGTCTGGGTTTGTAAAAGGCAGATCACATCTCCTAAACCTGATAGACTTCTTTGAAGCGGTCACCAAAGCCGTAGATGAGGGTAAGGTGGTTCACACAGTCTATCTAGATCCCATCAATGCTTTTGACACCATCCCCCACTCTGGAATTATAGATAAACTCACTAAACTAGGTATAAATCCCTATGTCACAAGATGGGTTGCCAACTGACTCACTGACAGAACCCACACTGTGAAAGTAGCCAACTCTAAATCCAACTTCAGACCAGTGACAAGTGGAGTATCACAGGGTGCAGTCCTAGGTCCTCTACTTTTTGGTATCTACTTCCCTGAAGTACAGGCTAACACAGAAGGTCTTTGGCTAACAAAGTTTGCATATGACTGCAAACTAGGAGCCATAATCAAAACTCCTAATGATGTGGACATTCTACAAAAGGGCCTCACTGAGACACATGCCTGGTGTCAAAGTCATGGCCTCAAGCTCAATGCCAAAAAGGGCATTGTCATCCCTTTTGGCAAAAACTCTGTATCCATGAACTACCACATAGGCAGTAGTCTACTTAAGACTGAAAGTGTGGTAAGAGACCCTAGAACACAGGTGGACAGTTGTCTCTCCTTTGATAATCACATCACCACAGTAGTCAGGAAATCCTTCTATGTGGCACACCTCATCACAAAAGGTTTCTCATCCAGGAAAAAAGAGGTCAGTGTTCCCTTCTACTCATCACTCTTTAGAACCATTATAGAGTACAATGCCCCTTTTGGTATGTACCTCACAAGACATCTACAACATCGGGAAAGGCCACAGAAATACCTCACAATGCCCTACGCAGACCATCTCAAAAAACTCCAGCTTTACTCTGTCGCATATCACCTACTCAGACATGATCTCTGCCTAACATACAAAGCTATGTCAAACTCAGAGCTGTTGTATATGCTCCACATAAAGAAATCTCAATCCCTCTGAGCTACATGCTCTAGGGACCTAAACCTTGTCACCACAATAAACAGAACATGCTGGAGGGATAGATTCCTGTCCCGGAGACTTCCCATACTCTGGAACAAACTACCTGTCTATATTAAACAAAGCTCCTCATTAGCACTTTTCAAGAAAGATCTTGGTGTTTGGATGGGAGATAGGAAATTCACCCCAGGGATCACTTCTGTGGCTCTGCTTGACAGGGGCACAGGAAAATAATTTTCTTGGGTGGTAAAAGCCAGGGTACCATTTGGCTAGCCTTATGTAGGCCCTAGGGCCAATAGCCTAGTACCTACCTATGAAGCTATGAACCTATGACCTGGCACCACACCTAAGTGTCATGTTTGATCATAGCCTCAACTCAGGTTTTGTGCCAACTGAGTGGCACACAGCTACAGTTATCCCACTCCACAAGGGGGGAGCCACCTTGGATCCCATGAACTACTGCCCCATCAGTCTGATGAGCCTGATCTGCAAGGCCATGGAATGTGTTATCATGGAACTTATAAATAAAGACATTGGCAACCTTCAAACACTGGACCCCATGCAGTTTGGGCTTGTGAACATCCGATTTTGTCTCCTGAATCTGACTGACTTCTTTGAATCAGTCTCCAGAGCCATGGAACAAAGGTAAGGTGGTCCACACAGCCTATCTGGACCTCTCCAAGGCCTTTGGCACCATCCCCCACTCTGGAATCATAGATAAACTTACTAAGCTGGGCATTATTTCCTACATCACTCGATGGGTTTCTAACAGGCTTACTGACAGAACCTCACTGTAAAAATAGCCAACTCCAAATCCAGCTCCAGACAAGTGACAAGTGGAGTACCTCAGGGTTCAGTCTTGGGACCGCTCTTGTTTGGCATCTAATTCTCTGAAGTACAGTCCAACACTAAGGGACTCCGGCTAACAAAGTTCACAGATGACTGCAAACTGGGAGCCATTATTGAATCCTCAAATGAAGTGGCTATTCTACAAAAGGGCCTTACAGAAACAGATGCTTGGTACCAGAGCCATGGGCTCAAGCTCAATGCCAAGAAATGTATAGTTATCCCCTTTGGGAAAAAAACATGTGCCCATGAAATTCCACATAGGTGGCAATACACTAAACACTGAAAGTGTGATGAGACTTAGGGACACAGGTGGATAGTGGTCTCACCTTCGATAACCACATCATCACAACAGTCAGGAAATCCTTCTATGTTGCACACCTCATGACTAAGGTCTTTTCATCCAGAAAAAAAGAGGTCATTGTCCCACTGTACTCATCACTCATTAGACCCATTATAGAATACAACGCCACCTTTGGTATGTACCTCTCAAGACATCTGCAACAACTGGAAAGGCTGCAGAAATACCTCACTAAAAGAATCACAGGCCTAAAACAGATGTCCTATGCTGACAGTCTAAAAAACTCCACCTATATTCTGTCACATATCGTCTACTCATAGGCGATCTCTGCTTAACATACAAGGCCATGTCAAACCCAGAGCTGTTGGACATGCTACACTAAAAGAAATCCAAATCCCTCAGCGACACATGCTCCAGGGATCTAAACCTTGCCATCACAATGACTAAAACATGCTGGAGGGATAGGTTCCTGACCCAGAGACTCCCCAGACTCTGGAATAGATTGCCCATACATGACAAGCAGAGTGCCTCTTTGGCCCTCTTCAAAAGGAACCTTGATGATTGGATGGGAAATAGGAAATTCACCCCGGGGATCACGTCAGTCACCCTGCTAGACAGGGGTCCAGGGAAGTAAATACTGTGTGAAGAACTAGCCAAGGAATTGTTATGGCTAAGGTTGTATAGGCCCTAGCACAGATAGCCTAGTACCAAACTATGAACCTATGAACCTATAAACATATCTTTCTGACATATTCCATACAAGCATTCAAAAGCAGTTAAACTGCTGCCACAAACAAGATATTTAAATGTAATACATCTAACAAAAACAGGCATTATTATAAACATATGGAACACTTGAAATTATTAAATTTCTATATAAATATCAAGACCTTCAACGATGTTTCACTGCCTGAAAATTCCATGTTATCATACACTTAGAGAAAATGTCCCTGAAGAATCATGATCTAATAATTAAACATCTTCCCAAATGGAGAGCCAATAAGACACCTGTGACACATAAGCATGCTTTGTTATATAATACCAAGTCCAATAATAATATGGTTTGATTTTAATATGTTTTGAAAATTTTACATTTACTGCAACTCATAAGAGCAGATAGTGCCCTCTCATGTCATACACAACAGCCACTGGGTTGTACAGGATTTATATAAGTAGTAAATAATAGTCCAAGGATATGATCTTAATGTGACTTCAGGATGATGTTGGAGGACTAGAAGGCACCAGATAGGTAGTATGAACTTTTATATGTAAAAGTATTATATTTCACCTGGCTCAAAGAAAGAATTTAATACTGTGTTCAC
>NC_056732.1:1731515560-1731534915 GCF_019279795.1 Protopterus annectens
AGGAAAGTCCCAGGATGCAATAAACTCCCTTACCAGCCTCAGTTAGAAGCTGGGATCCCTCATAAAATCTTCCAAAGCTAGTTACGAAAATAAAATTGCTAAAGATTCCAAAGAAAACCACAAGGCATTCTATAGCTATGTCAAGAATCTAAATGGCAAAGCTCAGATCTGCTCTGTGCTACAGCAAAATGGCATTAAATATACTGATCCCAAGGATATTGCCAATATCCTAGAAGATCAGTTCAGTGCAAACTTCACCCCCCCTCACCCCCTAAAGGGTTCATCTCAATACCAAAAGATTGCTAAATTCTGGTAATAACAGCCACACAGGTAAAAAACGCACTCTCCAAAGCTAAGAATACAGCATCCATGGGACCAGATGACAACCCGGGCTGTGTACTACATGAACTACAAAATGAACTGGCACCTCACCTAAGTGTCATGTTTAATCATAGCCTCATCTCAGGCTTCATGCCCACTGAGTGGTGCACAGCTATAGTTATCCCACTCCACAAGGGGGGAACCACCTTGGATCCCGTGAACTACTGCCCCATCATTCTGACGATCCTGATCTGCAAGGCCATGGAACGTGTTATCATGGAACTTATAAACAAACACATTGGCTACCTTCAAACATTGGACCCCACCCAGTTTGGGTTTGTGAATGTCCAATCTTGTCTCCTGAACATGATCGACTTCTTAGAATCAGTCTCCAGAGCCGTGGACAAGGGTAAGGTGGTCCACACAGCCTATCTGGACCTCGCCAAGGCCTTCGACACCATCCCCCACTCTGGAATCATAGATAAACTTACTAAGCTGGGCATTAATCCCTACATCACTCGATGGGTTTCTAACAGGCTTACTGACAGAGCCCACACTGTAAAAGTAGCCAACTCAAAATACAACTCCAGACAAGTGACAAGTGGAGTACCTCAGGGTTCAGTCCTGGGAACGCTCTTGTTTGGAATCTACTTCTCTGAAGTACAGGCCAACAAAAAGTGACTCTGGCTAACAAAGTTTGCAGATGACTGCAAACTGGGAGCCATTATTGAATCTCCAGATGATGTGGATATTCTACAAAAGGGCCTTATAGAAACAGATGCTTGGTGCCAGAGCCATGGGCACAAGCTCAATGCCAAGAAATGTATAGTTATCCCCTTTGGGAAAAAACATGTACCTGTGAAATACCACATAGATGGCAGTACACTAAACACTGAAAGTGTGATAAGAGACTTAGGGACACAGGTGGATAGTGGTCTCACCTTCGATAACCACATTGCCACAACAGTCAGGAAATCCTTCTATGTGGCACACCTCATGACTAAAGGCTTTTCATCCAGAAAAAAAAGGCAGTTATTGCCCCACTGTAGTCATCCCTCATTAGACCCATTATTGAATACAATGCTCCATTTGGTATGTACCTCTCAAGACATCTACAACAACTGGAAAGGCTGCAAAAATACATCGCTAAATGAATCACAGGCCTAAAGCAAATGCCCTATGCTGACCGTCTAAAAAAACTCCACCTATAGTCTGTCACATATCGTCTACTCAGAGATGATCTCTGCTTAACATACAAGGCCATGTCAAACCCAGAGCTGTTGGTCATGTTTTACTTAAATAAATCTCAGTCCCTCAGAGACACATGCTCCAGGGATCTAAACCTTGTCATCACAATGAACAAAACATGCTGGAGAGATAGGTTCCTGACCCAGAGACTCCCCAGGCTCAGAAATAGACTGCCCATACATGTCAAGCAGAGTGCCTCTTTGGCCCTCTTCAAAAGGAACCTTGATGATTGGATGGGAGATAGGAAATTCACCCCAGGGATCATGTCAGTCACTCTGCTAGACAGGGGTCCAGGGGAGTAAATACTGTGAGAAGAAATAGCCAGGGAATTGTTATGGTTAGGCTTGTATAGGCTCTAGCGCAGATAGCCTAGTACCAAACTATGAACCTATGAACCTATGAACATATCTTTCTGACATATTCCATACAAGCATTCAAAAGCAGTTAAACTGCTGCCACAAACAAGATATTTAAATGTAATACATCTAAAAAACAGACATTATTATAAAAGTATGTAACACTTAACATGATTATATTTCTATATAAATATCAAGACATTTAACTGAGTTTCACTGCCTGAAAATTCCACACTGTATCATACACTTAGAGAAAATGTGCCTGAAGAGTCATGATCTCATAATTAAACATATTCCCAAATGGAGAGCCAATAAGACACCTCTGACACATAAGCATGCTTTGTTATATAATACTAAGTCCAATAATGCTATGGTTTGTTTTTGATATGTTCTGAAAATTTTACATTTACTGCAACTATGAGCAGATATTGCCCTCTCATGTCATACACAACAGCCACTGGGTTGTACAGGATTTATATAAGTAGTAAATAATAGTCCAGGGATATGCTTTAATGTGACTTCAGGATGATATTGGAGAACTGGAAGACACCAGACAGTATGAACTTTTATATGTAAAAGTATTATATTTTACCAGGCTCAAAGAAAGAATAGATGCCTACATAAAAAAATTGAAACTAGTTTTGAAGTTTCAAAGTGTGTGTGAGCTGTGTCTCTACAGCTGTCAAGCAACACTCCTTCATTAAACTCAGAAGAATACATAACATGTGGGGCTAATGCACCCAAAAATGAAATATTTATTTTTAAGGCCCTGTTTCATTTACTAAATCTAGCACTTACTGTAGGTTCATAGGTAGATACTAGGCTATCTGCCCTAGGGCATTTATAAGCCTAGCCAGAGTGTATTTGGCTCCCCCCCCCTATTAGATTAGCCTACTGTGCCTCTGTAAAGTAGGTCACAGAAGGTACCCTTTTAAGATTAGTTTACTGTGCCTCTGTCTAGCAGGGACACAGGAGAGATCCCAGGGGTGAATTTGCGATTTCCCATCCACGCGTCCAAATTTCGCTTGAAGAGGGTCAGTGAGGGGCTATGTCTAACATGAATTGGGATTTTATTTCAGAGTGAGGGGAGCCTCTGGGAAATGAATCTGTCCCTCCAGCATGTCCTATTTATTTTTGTGTTGAGGTTTAGGTCCCTGGAGCGTGTAGCTCTAAGGGACTTGGATTTTTTGAGGTGGAGCATGTCCATTAATTCTGGTTTTGACATGGCTATGTACATCAGGCATAGATCGCCTCTGAGTAGGCGGTAAGCAACTAAGTAGAGCTGGAGTTTCTTTAGTCGAGCTGCATAGGACATCTGTTTGTAGCCCATGATCCTCTTGGTAAGGTACTTTTGGGGTCTCTCCAGTTGCTGCAGGTGTCGGGTAAGGTACATCCCAAAAGGGGCATTGTATTCAATTATGGGCCTGATGAGTGATGAGTAGAGGGGCACAATGACCTCTTTTGATCTAGATGCGAACCCTTTCGTGATAAGGTGGGCTATATAGAAGGTCTTTCTAACCACTTTGGCAACGTGATTATCAAAGGAGAGATTACTATCTACGTTAGTCCCCAAATCTCTAATTACTTCTTCCATACTTAATGGATTACCACCTATGTGGTAATTTGTGGGCACCTTGTTTTTCCCAAAGGGGATGACTATGCACTTTTTAGCATTTAGCTTGAGGCCATGGCTCTGGCACCAAGCATCCATCTCTGTGAGACCCTTTTGGAGGATGCTTGTGTCAGCTGGAGATTCGATTATGGCTCCCAGTTTGCAGTCATCTGCGAACTTTGTCAGCCATAATCCCCCCATGTTAGCCTGAACCTCAGAGAAGTATATACCGAACAAGAGAGGTCCCAAAACTGAGCCCTGTGGGATGCCACTTGTAACTGGTTTGGATTCGGACATGGCACCTGTGATTCCGACCATGTGGGTTCTATCTCTGAGCCAGTTTGCAACCCATCTTGTGATATAGATGTTGATATTTAAGCTGGTAAGCTTATTTATGATGCCCGAGTGGGGTATTGTGTCGAAGGCTTTTGCGAGGTCCAGGTAGGCTGTGTGGACTACCTTGCCCTCATCTATGGCTTTGGTAACTGTTTCAAAGAAATCAACTAGGTTTAAGAGGCAAGATCTGCCCTTAACAAAGTCAAATTGGGTAGGGTCCAGTGTCTGGAGGCTCCCAATGTCTTTGTTTATGAGTTCCATTATAATACGCTCCATAGATTTACAGACCAGACTAGTCAGGCTTATAGGGCGATAGTTTCCAGGGTCCATTGTGGCACCACATTTGTGGAGTGGGACCACTGTAGCTGTACGCCATTCTTTGGGTACATATCCTGTAGTAAGGCTAAGTTTGAACAGTGACTTAATGTGAAGGTTCAGTTCTTCTTGGAGCTCCTGTAAGACACAGCCTGGGACACCGTCCAGTCCCATAGATGCTGTGTTTTTTGCTTTGGAGAGGGCATCTTTCACCTGTGCATCTGTGATGTCAGGGAGGTTACATTCAGTTGGGATAGGTGTTTGCTCCTTTGGGGGGTAAGGGGGGAGAAGTTTGCGCTGAATCTTTCTGCCAGGATGTTGGCTATGTCTGTAGGTTCGGTATATTTTGTACCGTTATGCAACAATTCAGAGCATATCTGGGAGTTTCCGCCCATGTTTCTGACATAACTAAAGAAGGCCTTGTGATTATCTTTAGTGTCTAGGGCAATTTTTCTTTCGAAACTGGCCTTTGATGATTTTATGAGGGATCGAAGTTTCTTAGGTTCATAGGTTCATAGGTTTATACTAGGCTATCTGCCCTAAGGCATTTATAATCCTAGCCCAAAGTTTTGTGTCTTACGCCACCCCTTATATGAACAAATACTGTGCCCATTAGTTTGTTGTGCCTCTGTCCAGCAGTGACACAGAGATGATTCCCAGGGTAAACCTACGATCTCCCATCCACAGGTCAAGATTTCTCTTGAACAGAGCCAGCGAGGTGCTCTGCCTCACATGGACTGGGATTTTATTCCACAGCATAGGGAGTCTCTGAGTGATAAATCTATCCCTCCAGCACGTCCTATTTATATCCGTGCTAAGGTTTAAGTCACTTGCTCTAGTGGTTTTGGTGGATTTGGATTTTTTGAGGTGGAGCATGTCCATTAATTCCAGGTTGGACATGGCCTTGTATGTCAGGCACATGTCACCTCTGAGCAGACGGTATGCGACTGAATAGAGCTGGAGTTTCTTCAATCTGGCAGCATATGACAGATTTTGGAGTCCCTTTATCCTTTTGGTGAGGAACTTTTGGGGTCTCTCCAATTGCTGCAGTTGTCGGGTGAGATACATCCCGAATGGGGCATTGTACTCGATCATTGGTCTGATCAGTGAAGAGTACAGGGGAATAATGACCTTACTAGATCTGGATGTGAATCCCTTCATGATCAGGTGGGCAATGTAGAAGGTCTTTCTAACCACTTTAGCAATGTGAGTATCAAAAGAAAGGCCATTGTCAACCTGGGTCCCCAGGTCCCTGATAACCTCTTCTGTGCTTAGTGGATTGCCACCTATATGGTAGCTTGGGGTTACCTTGTTTTTCCCGAAGGGTATGACTATACTTTTTTGGCATTTAACTTCAGGCCATGGCTCTGGCACCAGCTATCTGTTTCCGTGAGTCCCTTCTGAAGGATATCCATGTCCGATGCACTTTTCACTATGGCACCCAGTTTGCAGTCGTCTGCAAACTTTGTCAGCCAAAGTCCTCCCATGTTGGCCTGTACTTTTGAGAAGTAGATGCCGAATAATAGGGGGCCAAGGACCGAGCCCTGTGGGACACCACTTGTGACTGGCTTGGAGTCTGACATAGCGCCAGCAACTCTAACCCTGTGGGTTCTGTCCTTAAGCCAGTTTGCAACCCATCTTGTGACATATGGGTTTACATTTAAGCTGGTAAGTTTTTCTACAATACCCGAGTGGGGTATTGTGTTGAAAGCTTTTGCAAGGTCAAGGTAGGCTGTATGGACTGCCTTTCCCTCATCAATGGCCTTGGTGACTGTTTCGAAGAAGTCGACCAAGTTCAAAAGGCATGATCTGCCCTTGACGAAGCCAAACTGGGTCGGGTCCAATGTCTGCAAGTCCCCTATATCTTTGTTTATGAGCTCCATTATGATCCTCTCCATAGCTTTGCAGACTAGACTTGTTAAGCTTATGGGGCGGTAATTACCAGGGTCCATAGAGGCACCGCCTTTGTGGAGTGGGACCACAGTTGCCGTACGCCACTCCTTGGGCACGTATCCTGTGGTAAGGCTGAGATTAAACAGCTGCCTTATGTGCAGGTTTAATTCCTCATTTAGCTCATGTAGCACACAGCCAGGGACACCATCCGGTCCCATTGATGCTGTGTTTTTAGCTTTAGAGAGAGCAGCTTTCACCTGTGCATTTGAGATGTCTGGGAGGCTACACTCCACTGGGATAGTTATCTCTCCTTTAGGGGGGGAGAGGGGGGTGAAGTTTGCACTGAACCTGTCTGCCAGTATGTTGGCAATGTCTGTGGGTTCAGTGATTTTTGTATCATTTTGGACTAATTCTGAGCATATCTGGGAGTTTCCACCCAGGTTCCTAACATAGCTGAAAAAGGCCTTGTGATTGTCCTTTGAATCTATGGCAATTTTTCTCTCAAAATTGGCCTTAGTTGATTTTATGAGTGCTCGTATTTTTTTACTAATAATGATCAGGGGTGACTTCCCTTTTATGGATTTTGTTCTATCATGTAATAGCTTTCTCCTCTTATTGTAAAGTTTGTTAATGGCTGGGGTCCACCAAACTGGACGTTTGCCCTTTGTGGAAAGAGTCTTGGTTTTATTTGGGATTGCCTGATCCATGCAGTCCTGGAGGTGTTCATACAAGGCATTTGTAAGGGCTTACGCAGCTTGGGTTGTGGTTTCCACTGGCTCAGGGGCCTTGAAGGATACCACACCAGTCTTGAGTAGTGTGAAGTTTGCTTTAGAGAAGTTCTTCACTGTGGTCTTTTTTGTTTGGGGTGGGGGCGGGATGTGGATTTCCAGTGAGATTAGTTTATGATCAGATCTCACCAATGAGGGATATACTTCCGGTGTGGAGCATTTTGTCCCCATGTTTGTGATAATGAGATCTAGTATATTTTCTCCTCTCGTGGGAACAGTGACTAGCTGTTCCATAGCATTTGAATTTATGAACTCCAGGAACCGTTGGGCTAGAAAGTTAAGGCTTGAGTAATGTTCCCAGTCTATATTCAGGTAGTTGAAGTCACCAATAATACTGATCAGAGATGCCTTCCCTTTTTGGGATTTTGCTCTGTCATGTAGAAGCTTCCTCCTTCTGTTGTATAGCTTATTTATGGCCGGGGTCCACCAGACCGGTCTCCTGTTTCTGGAGGGGTGAGTCTTAGTTTTATTTGGGATAGCACGATCCATGCATTCCTGCAGGTGCTCATAGAATGCATTTGTAAAGGATTCTGCGGATTGGGCTGTATTATCCTCTGGCCCACGGGCTTTGAAGGATTCCAGCTCAGTCTTGAGAAGTGCAAAGTTGGCTTTTGAGAAATTCTTTACAGTGATTTCCTTGGCTGGGGGTGGGGACGGGATATGGATGTCCAGGGAAATTTGTTTATGGTCTGATCTTACCAATGAGGGGTTTACCTCTGGTGTGGAACATAGAGTCCCCATGTTGGTGATGACCAGGTCCAATATGTTGCTCCCTCTTGTGGGAGTGGTGACCAGTTGTTCAATTGCATTAGAGTTTATAAATTCAAGGAGCCGTTGGGCGAGGGTGTTTGGGCTTGAGTAGTTTTCCCATTCAATGTTTGGGTAGTTGAAGTCACCCAATAACATAGTGTTTGGAGAGACCTTCATATTCTCCAGTGTTCTCAGGAATGCCAAGTGGGGTTCCTGTAATAGGGAGGGTATTCTGTAGCAGGCTACAAACTGAAAGGCAGTTTTGCCCACTGTTAGTTGCACATGGATGGTTTCCGATGCTTCGTGCAGTGCCACTAATCTGGAGGTGTAGGTATCTTTGATGAATATAGATACCCCCCTCCTTTTGTGCTTCGGTCCGAGTTTTGGGGCTGAAACTCGTGGCATGAGTTATAACCTGGTAGTGCTGGGGTGTTCTCAGGAGCCTTGAACCAGGTTTCTGTTACTGCACAGACATTGATTTTCTCCATACTGAGGAGAGTCTCGAGTGCGTGCATCTTGAGGTTTAGACTTCTGGCATTGAGTAGCACTACCTTTAGTTTTTTTATCTTTGTGTTGTCTATGGAGGTGGGTTTGTCCTTTGAGCCTTGCCTAAAAATGGCACTATGGGGGTGGCAAGAGCCTTGGCCAGTATACGAAAGCCTAAGGGTGACAGGTGAAAGCCGTCCCTAGCGAAGCAACGTGGCTTGTCGAGCATGTCATCCCAGGCTGACAGACACTGGATCCCCTTTGAATGACACCAATACTTTAGCCAATTGTTGAAACTGATCATTTTGTCTTTATACTGTGGCATCATACTTGGTGAAGGCAAGATGCTACTCAAGGTCAGGGACATACCAGCCTGGGCTACATGGTCAGAGATCTCCTCTATGTCTCTTTTCATGTAGTCCAGGGAGGTACGTCTCAGGTCATTCACACCAGCATGGAAAATGACGGAGTCATACTTGTACTTGCTTTGGAGTGACCTGAGTGCTTGCATTATGTGGTGGATCCTGGCACCTGACAGGCAGCTTACAGTGACCTTCTCCTTGTTCAGTCTGGTGAGTGGGACATCAGTGTGCCGGACAATAGAGTCCCCTATAACAAGTTTATTTGGTGTGCTGTTTGGCCTTATGGGCTGTGACTGTGAAGCACACTGATTTTGTGAGATATGTGATTTGTGGGTATTGTTGAGGGGTGGCTGTTGCTTGGATATCTGCTTAGGAGGTCTTTGCTGTTTATGTCACAAGACGTATCCTACAAAACAAACATTGTACTTTGAGATGTTACTTGATTCTTTTCCTGCAGTGCTTGAGTATTCTTTACAATATTCTACACGCACAGTGTTTTTTCAGTTTCATTTGCAAATTTTTTTTCACTGTTGGTACTTCTCTGTCTTTTACAAAGCTGACTGTGTCCACTTAGCTAATAGAGTGTAGATGCTGTGAATAAAATCAGTTAGAGTTATTTCCCTTAAATATATCATGTATGTAAAATAGACTTACCAAATTCAATACAGTGAATTAAGGATTGTCATTGCTTATTATAAGGTACTTTAAATAATTACAGAATAATGCCAGTATGCACACAGCTCAACCTCTTAGCACAAGAAATCTGGACAAAGCCAAGAGTAATGGGAGTGCAAAAGCCCAATACTGGGACATGTTTTAGTTATTGCTCTTATAAATGTATAAAGTTGCTAGCATAGCAGGATTTGTGTTGGTATGAAAAATCTTGATGAGTGGATGGGAAATAGGAAATACACCCCGGGGATCACTTCTGTGTCTCTGCTCATCAGTGGCACAGGAAAATAACTTTCTTGGGTGGCGTAAGCCAGGGAACCTTGTTGGCTAGGCTTGCATAGGCCCTTGGGCCGATAGCCTAGTACCTACCTATGAACCTGTGAACCTATGCATTTTCTGAAGGATATGAAGTCTGAAACTCAAATGTATGTCATTATTTATTGACTACAATTCTCAGTACCGGAAAAAATCACAATTTTTATTGGAAACATATAAAGAAAATGAGGGAGAAATATGAACTTTCTATAAAAACAATCTGGACAATTTAGAGGTATGCACACTGAGAAAACCAAGTTTTGAACATTTTAGACAGGAATGCTCATTTTAATGTAATGACCAAGTGAATTCCAGTACTGACCACTGTAGCTATGTGTTATGTTGTTTATCTATATAGAAATCTGTCTATCTATCTATCTATCTATCTATCTATCTATCTATCTATCTATCTAATCTATCTATGTTTACAAAGGTGTTTTTTATTACATTAAAATATTAATAAACATGGTAAAGTACTCAAATATTAAGTTAATTCATCAAATGTCTTCAATACATTTTGAAATGTAAACAAATCAAACCCATACACCAAACATACAAAGTCTAGAGCATTTCTCCCTGGGCCTCCTCTGAAAATGGGCTTTGTCTCAGTCATACTTTCCTTGTAAACAAATGTTAAATAAATAAGTGAATAATAAATACAATAAAAGTGAGTGAAATTAATAATGTATCCATATTTAGTATATCATCTCTGTAAAGAGTACATAAACTATATACATGTAAAATATCAAAATATGAACCAGAAAAAAAATCTCAGAACCCACTTATAAAGCATCACTAATATGCATACAACATTACATAGAAAATATTGTCAGTAAAATCTTCAGTAAAGTTTGGGAAATGATGAAATTCTTGCAAAGCTTCCTCTGAAAAGGGCTTCACTGCCAGCACAACCCAGACTCCAATCCCCAATGCAATGACTTTTGGGCAACTGACTATCAAGAAATCAATGTTTGATTGATTGTTTTTTGTTTAAATGCTCCTTACCTGCTGTTTTTGGAGTGGTTCTGCTCCGTTTGCCCTTGAAACACTCAGGCTCACTCCTCTCCCCTACCCTGCCCCCATTTACCACCCACCCCCACTACCTCTACATTTATTCTTTCCATAATTCCTCCCACTCTGCCACAGCATCCAATCAACTACACAACTTCCCAACCCCTCCCATCACTCCTCTTAATCTCAATTAAACCTTATCACACTATGTCTCAGACTTCAATACACTCTTTTAACCTAATAATAATAATCATCACTCTACTTTCAATTCTTTCTTATCTTAACTACCTTCCTATCCCCTCTTATATTTTCCTTCACAATATGCATCACACTTCTACACTTTACTTTCACACTATGCATTAAACTTCAAACACACTACCTATCCATCTTTGTCTTCTATAGCCCATGAGCTCTACTCTTCAAACACTACCCTCCTATTTAATTTCAGAGTTATTCCCATCCTCTTCTCCCTCACCCCCACACACATCCAAATACACAGTTCATCATCACCTGTACTCAACCTCTTTTTTTTTCCATAATAAATCTTTATTGTTATATTATTTTCAAACACAAGTAAGATCAAAAATAACATATATTCATAAATCATACATTAACTAATATCACTAATAACCACACTCTATATACAATATTTACAAGAATGCTTCCATGTAATACATTTAAATATAAAAAAGCGTAAGAGTAAATGCAAGTAATAGACAGTTGATTACTAAATTCTCTCCACACACATAAATAATTATTAATATTTCCAAGTTGAAAATACTATGCTAGTATAATATTAAAAATCTGTTCCCAAATTTTTGGATTATTAACATTTTTATTTTGTGGGTTTAATAGTAATTTATGAGCCAATATATGTTTTGTTGCTAGAACTCTAAAGTTCTGCCATGAAGTTTTAGATGGGTCTAACCAATTTGAAGCTATATAAAGCTTCATTAATAGAAAAATATTAATATATATATATATAATAATTTGTGATTTAGGGATCTCTTTCGGGGGAATATGCAGAATCATAAATTTCCATGATAACGTTGTACTTTGGTAACCCACCTTCTGAAGTTGACTCTTAAGGGAATTCCAAAGTTTGAAAATACATTTACAACTCCAGAACATATGAAGAAGATCAGCTGGTTGATTCTTACAATATGGACAAGTTGGTGAATTTTTGGGATTAAATTTATACAGGGTATAATATGCATTGTTCCAAATCATCAACTGGGTATATATTAATTTTTGAAGAGAAGTAGATTTGATGGTCAAGTCAATTGCTTTTAACATATTACTTCTATCTGTCAGTAAAACTTTCTTTTCCCAGTAGTCTGATAAAATTTTATCATGAAATTGAAATTCTTTAATTAATTGATTTGCTGTCGTGATATATTTAAGATCCTGTTGGAGAGCTTGCCACAACAAAGAGCATCTACGAATAGCCTCTTCTTCCGGTTTAAAATTTTATAATAGCTTATAGTGAGTTCTCAGTTTGTCTCAGAATAACCAGATACTTTTTAGGTAAGTTAAGTTCTTGTCTTATTTGGTTGGCCGAACTGTCAAGATGTTTATATATATCAATCAGAGTTAGATTAACTATCAATGGAAACTTGTTGAGATCAATTAGTTGATTATTCAATTTTAAATTAGGATTCTTATGAAAGGTTGAAAAACCATCATATGTTGAACCAAATCTAATGAATGAAATAAGTTATGTAAAGAAAATATGTTTGTTTTGATGTGTTCAATAATCCCATAGAATTTCAACGTATCCTTACCTAAAAAAAGTATTGCTTTAGGATTGATATTCAACTTTAGAATATATTTATAATTCAGAACTACCCAAAGTGGTGTCCACTTAGTATTATTTATGTCATAATTGGCAATTCTTAAAATTCTATTAGAATTTACAATTAAATAATACATTTCAAAATTAGGTAATTCCAGTCCTCCTCTATTTTTGGGGGTCATTAATTTATCATAAGATATCCTGGCTTTCTTTGGTTCCCAAATTAATTTAGCCAATTCTTTATGAATCTTTTTAAAAAACATCTTCGAAAGTAATAAATTGGCTGACCTAAAAATATACAATAATCGTGGTAATATGTTCATTTTGATAATTGAAACTTTTGCTAACATTGGCAGTCGTAAATTTTTCCATCTCCCAAAATCCAAAATTATTTGTTCCCAGATTGCTTTAATATTATTATTGTAAAAGTCTTTATTATCTGTAGAGAACTCAATACCTAGATATTTAATATTTTCTTTAAATGATACCTGTCCCACTAAGGGCAATAACGAAAATGGTTTAGGTGTCTTTAAAGGGAAGATATTGTTTTTTTTCAAGTTAATTTTATAATTAGAGACTTTTGAGAACTCATTAACAGCCTACAATAATTTTTCAGTATCTGATAATGGAGATGCACAATAAATGCTAAGATCGTCAGCAAATGCTGTTATTAATATTTTAGTTCTATAAATTATTGGGACATTATGATAAACATTTTGTTTAATATATAAAAACAATGGTTCAAGATAGATATTAAATAATAAAGAGGACAAAGGGCAACCTTGGCGTGTTCCATTCTTAATCTGCATTCTTTTACAGAAGTTTTTATTAATATACAATATAGTATAGGGATTACTATATAATATTTGTAACATTTGGACAAACTCATGTGATATATTAAAATACGGTAAAAGATCAAACAAGAAATTTGTATCAACCCTATCAAAGGCTTTCTGGGCATCAATTATAAGGGCATAAATATTTAAATTATTTTGCTTAGCATGCTCTAACATAGTATGTAATGTGAGTGTATTATCACTGGTTTGTCCACCTGCCATAAAACCAGTCTGTTCTTTGGAAATGATATGAATCATGATTCTCTTCAGTCTAGATGCTATAACAGAAGTTAGAATTTTCATGTCTACATTTATTAATGATATCAGTCTATAATTATCCGGATTTTGAGGATCTGAATTGGCTTTATGTATAAAAATAGTTTTTGAGGCGTTAAGATGTGGATCATTAATTTTATTCCTAATTATGTAGTTAAACACAACTGAAAGTATCTTACCGAAAATATCTGCAAACTTTTTATAAAATTCCACTGTCAAGCCATCAGGACCTGGTGATTTATGTGATTTCATATGCTGAATTACATATACTATTTCTTCTTCAGATATCGGTTTAACCAAGTCATTTTGAATGTCCTTTCCTATTGTTGGAAACTTAATTGAATGTAGAAATTGTTCATGTTCAATTCCTGTTAGGGGTCATATCCTTTTGTCCAGCATAAATATTAGTGTATATTTTCTCAAAGATATTAAGAACATCCTCAGTTTTAGAATATATTTTATTATTAAATTGTATTTCCGAAATCTGCACGGTTGGTTTAGTTTGATTAATGATCCTAGCTAATGCTCTTGATGGTGTTTGAACATGATTGGCATACCTCACTAACGTCTTGCATTCTTGAAATGTTAA
This sequence comes from Protopterus annectens, assembly GCF_019279795.1. Classification (NCBI taxonomy): domain Eukaryota; kingdom Metazoa; phylum Chordata; order Ceratodontiformes; family Protopteridae; genus Protopterus; species Protopterus annectens. Next base: position 1,731,529,522 of record NC_056732.1, read on the forward strand.
TCTACTATTCTGAAGTAAAAATAGATCCTTTTGACATTTAATCAGTTCCTTCTCTGTTTGCTCACGAAAATCCCTAATCAGATCTTGATCAAGTAATTTAATTTTTATTTCTAAAGTTTGAATATCTTTGTTTAATATCTTTTTATAATAAGATGTTTTTTGCAAAAGTGTCCCTCTTATTTGAGCTTTAACTGTTGCCCATTCAATATCTGGGGCAAATTGTTGTTTCCCTAAACCAATCAATAAGTCTTTCAGGTACTTTGTAATTTCCAGTATTATATCCTCCTTATTCAATAAATTTGGATTAAGAGACCAATTATAACCTCTTTGTCTCAAAGTATCCTTTACCCCCTTAGTAAAACTCAATGAAATTTTAGAATGGTCTGATATATAACAGGCATGTACAATAACTGTAGGTTCTAGATTGATCAGTACTCTTGATATGAGGAAGAAATCAATTTTGGACCACATTTTGTGACATGGGGAATAAAAGGTAAAATTGCTTGTACTATTATCGTTATTCAGATAGTGAAATGGATCATATAATTGAAAGTCTTCTTTAAGATCATTCAATGCTAATACAGCATGCTTGTTAAATGCTCTTTGTGGACAAGATCTATCCAACTTTGGATTCTGGTAGGTATTCCAATCACCTCCAACAATTACATAATATCTATCAAATTGTGTTAAAATTGAATATAGTGATGCTATGAATAATTGTTGATCATTACAGGGAGCATATATATTTAAAAGTAAAATAGGTTTATCAAATAAGGTAGACAAAAGAATAACATAGCACCACCGTCCATTTTTATCTGTATTAGAATCTAATATATTTTCCTTGTATTGATCTTTAATAATTATGGCTACCCTGGCACTATTTGACTTACCTTCAGATACTACTACTTCTCTAATCCATTTCTTTTTTTTTAACATCACCCCATTGATCATTCATTAAATGTGTTTCTTGGAGTAGGATAAACCACGCCTTAGCCTGCAACAATACATGTAACACCAGTTTCCTCTTCTTCAAGCTCTGGAGCCTTTAACGTTCCATGAATCTACTTCCCACATTTCAAAGATTCACTGTAAAATGAAAGTTTTGGAGAGAGAGCATAGAAAAAACAAAAAACAGTAAATTCAAAACCATACATAATCTGGAAGCAATCCTTATATCCCATCCTCAACCAGTGCATACCCACTCTAACCCCGGACCAGGAGATGTATAGGTCCTGTATAATATAGAATGACAAAGGGTTTAAAAGAAAAAGCAGATAAACACCATAATGTAAAATTTCACACATGTATCACAATTAAGACCTATAAAACCTAACTTCACTACGACAAAGCCTAAACTAAACATTCCCTAACAAACACTGCCATAAACTACATCTCTTTGGTTAATTACTATTTAAAGAAATCAAATTAAAAATGTAACAATACAGTGCATGTAAAAAGAATAAAGTAAAAAAAAATAATGCACTTTTAGTAGTTGGATTAGCTATCTATACATAAACCAGATGCATTAAAAAAGAGAAAAAAAATACATACTAATATATAACCCTATATTAAAGCAAATAGACAGCAAATTGTTAATATCCTTTGTTATACATTCACCTTATACTAGTTTCATAATAAAGCAAGCTTCTAACTAAATAAAATAATAAAAATAACACAAAGCATTAAAAACTATGCTGACAGGTTAAATAAACATTGCTAAATCCCTGCACCCTCTCTAAATAATATAACTACAAAATGTTGACTAAAAGTTAATAAATGAAGTTCCTAACAAGTTCCTATGTGCTTAAATTACTATAGAACAGTGTTATTTAATGTTAAATAAACAAGAGAGTGTTTAAAACAGCTCTCTTCGGGTTTCCAAACCAGGAAGTTCTGTGAAATGCTCGCAATGGGGGACCGCTTTTGCAGATGGACTCCTGGAAGTGCCACAATGAAATCTGCACCCTTGACAGCATTTGAAGCACTTCCTGTCTTCCTCCTTGTCAAAAACAGATCTTAGAAGCCATAAAATGTCAGGAAACAAGTGCAGGAGATCAAGATAAGGAAAAGCAAACAGTTTTATTACTCAGGAAAAGGCCTAAAGCTTCACAAATGCAAACAAAAGATTACCCAGTCCTCAAAGCACAGTAAACAATGAATCTAGTCTCATCAAAATGCCAATCCCAGCAAAAGTTCAATTCAAGTCTCTGATGCAGGTAAAGTCTTGAAAATTTTAAGAAGCAGATTTCTTGCCTCATTTTTGGTGGAAACAGAATGTTTAACTCCATCCACTGTAAATATAAGCATATTAGGATATTTCATTTGAAACTTAATTTGTTTGTCAATAAGAAATTTGCAGTAAGGAGACAGAGACTGTCTAGCCTGTCTGATTTGTATAGGTAAATCCTGTGTCAGAGATATTTTATTGCTTTTCCACATAATATAGCCTCCACCTTGTTTTGCAGTAATAAGAATTCTATTTACATCTTGATAATTAAGCAGTTTAACATACACAGTTCTAGGAAAATTAGAAGCTTGTACCTCTCTCAAAGCTCTGTGTGCTCTTTCCACGATGATTTGTTTCACACTATCAGAATCATTTAAAAGCACTGCAAATATTTGTAGTATGGATGGAATTAGTTCATTATACTGAATGGATTCAGGAATCCCTCTGACAATGATATTGTTTCTCCTGGATCTTGCTTCTAGGTCTGTAAGCTTACTTTGTATAGCCTGTATATCCACATCATGCAGATTAGTTTTTTTTTTCCAGTAAAACTAATTTGTCCTCAGTATCAGAAATTCGAGCCTCCATCTTATCCATTCTTTCCAGCAACTGAGTACATGAAATTCCAAATGATTGTATTTGACAAGTCAGTTCTTTTAAAGCTTCTTGTATAGGCAGAAGTGCAGTTTTGATATCCTCCATGTTTAAAGCTTGATCAGCTTTAGTTTTAGTCCCTAGTTTCTGTTGTTCCTGTGCTTTAGTAATTTTTTGTCGTTTAGTAGTCACATCTTTTTCTGGTGATTGCAATTACGATAATTTTGTTTTAGTCGTAGTTATATCCATGCTATTGTCTTCTTTTGACATCTTATTGGAACACAAAAAGTTGTAATATAAAAAGCACACGGTTCCTTTGTGTATTCCTCTCTGCAGAGCTAGCTAATCTGTTGTAATCCAGTGAAATATATTCCTTTTTTCCGGTTTTTCTTCTCAATCCAGGATAAATAAGTGTAGTTAGAATAAGTTTATCGAAGTTTTGATGTTAAAAACTTTATAGTATCCACTCAGGGTTTTGATTTCCTCAGGTTAAATGTAGAGCTGCAGTTCAGCAGTGTTCACAGAACAGCAGCCATCTTTGAATCCTGTACTCAACCTCTTTAACAAACTATATTAGACTCATACAAGACAGGCTCTCACTGTCTCTTTCCGGGGACATCCACCCCAACCCTGGCCCTACCAATACCACACCCAACTGTAATCTCCATCTACCACATTCCTTCACCCTCAATAATTTTCTTTTTATTACAATCAATGCTCAAAGCCTTAGAAATAAAATTCCCATTCTTCATGCTTGGCTGTCCAATAATCAAGCTGACACTGTTGCCATCTCAGAGACTTGGCTTAATTCTAATATAAAAAATAATGAAATTCTCCTGCCAGGCTACCAAAAGCTATGCTCTGATAGACCCAACAAAAAAGGTGGAGGAGTAGCTGTACTCTACCCCTCTTCTTACACTGTTACTCCTTACACCAATCTCATTCCTAAATTTGCCAGTTCTGAACTCTGCATTGCTCTCCTTAAACTTAAACACAAATCCATATGCATTGCTGCTCTCTGTATTCCTCCAGACAACAACATCCCTATACTTGAAGACATACTCTTCTGGTTTTCAACTAACATCAAAAATGAAACAGTTATTTTAGGTGACATAAACTTAAACTGGGCCATGATATATTCTAAATCACCCTCCCTAAATATCAACCTCTGCAACTACACCCAATTAATAAACTCTCCTACCATGCAAAACAAAGGTGGAACCACTGGTACCATCAATGACTGGATCTTAATGTCTTATCCTAACCTTATCTCAGATACTGGCACCTTTCCTGACTCTCTCAGTGACCACCTGCCTGCATTTCCTGACCGTCACTCCTCTCCCCCTCAAAAGCTACACCACTACGTACAATCTCGGAACCTCTCCAATTTCAACCCACAAATATTCATAGACTGCCTAAAATTAACAGATTAGTCACCCATAAAAACCTTGCCTCTTGACAATGCCATTGATTACTTTAATAAAACCTTCCTGAACCTTCTTAACAACCTTGCTCAACTAAAAACTAAAAACTAAAAGAGTTAAAACCACCCAAACAGTCCTTCAATTAATTCTTGTATTAATTCTTGTATTAATTAATTCTTGTAATTCTTGTATTATGTGGAAATAATCAGTTCTATAACTCCAGTTCATGTTACCTAGCAATGCAATTGTTTTATATATTTTTGTCAACACACGCTACAGATGGTACTGTATCATATCTATACTGTTCTGCATATGTAACTTAATCAACCTATACTTATTGACTCCTATAGCCTAAAGAAATTAACTCTGATCTAAATTTGTATTGTATATGTTCTACATTGCTTACATTTGATTTACATATGTTAGTTTTATTTTGATTATATGTTTTCCTTTATACATTGTGAAATTTGATTTACGTATGTTAGATTCATTTACATTATTTTGTTACACTTGTGAAGATTTCCTCCCCGGGCCTCCACTGAAAATGGGTTTTTGACCCAGTGGACTTTCCCAGTCAACAAATTTCCCTGGACATCCATATCCCGTCCCCACCCCAGCCAAGGAAATCACTGTAAAGAATTTCTCAAAAGCCAACTTTGCACTTCTCAAGACTGAGGTAGAATCCTTCAAAGCCCCTGGGCCAGAGGATAATACAGCCCAATCCGCAGAATCCTTTACAAATGCATTCTATGAGCACTTGTAGGAATGCATGGATCATGCTATCCCAAATAAAACCAAGACTCACTCCTCCAAAAACAGGAGACCGGTCTGGTGGACCTAGCCATAAATAAGCTATACAACAGAAGGAGGAAGCTACTACATGACAGAGCAAAATCCCAAAAAGGGAAGGCATCTCTGATCAGTATTAGCAAGAAACTTCGATCCCTCATAACATCATCAAAGGCCAGTTTCGAAAGAAAAATTGCCCTAGACACTAAAGATAATAACAAGGCCTTCTTTAGTTATGTCAGGAACATGGGTGGAAACTCCCAGATATGCTCTGAATTGTTGCATAACGGTACAAAATATAATGAACCTACAGACATAGCCAACATCCTGGCAGACAGATTCAGCAAATGGGTCCCACGA
>NC_056732.1:1731535415-1731586269 GCF_019279795.1 Protopterus annectens
GCACCAACTTTTGGTATCTGACAATTAACTCACCCTCCTTGTAGTTTGCTCCATATTTTAGGGCTGTAAAGCATGGTATGAGGTGTAACCTGGTAGTTTTAGGGTGCTCTTGGGAGCCTTGAAACAGGTTTCTGTTACTGCACAGATATCAACATTCTCCATGCTGAGTAGGGTTTGCACTGCATGCATCTTGCAGTTTAGATGTCTGGCATTGAGTATCATTACTTCTAGTTTCTTATCCCTTGTAATACCTATGTAGGTGGGTTTGTGTTTTGAGCCTTACCACAAGAATGCAAACCATTGACATTGGTAAACCGTATGACCCACAGCATACTGTCAAACCATGTCATACATACATGTGACCCCAGGTGAGACATATGTGTAGTACAACACAAAGTGGCCACCAATATGAACTACAATGTATGACTACTGTGTCACATGGTGCATGTCACCCTTGCCATGTGTGCACTACGCATCTACATGCAGAGAATGCAACTCCACCTTGTTCACAAATGTACACCTGCAACTGTGTGCTGCAAACATCACACATGTACTGTCCACTCCACAACACATGCAGACACAGGTACACACAACTGCCATGTGGCACATGTGCAGACATTACACTTTTGGAATTAACACTGGTGTATAAAACTACAATGACAATCATAGTGTTAATGCATCAGGCATGCTGGGATATACCCACAATGATATCATTACACTGTACTGTTAACAACATGATAATATTACTACAGTGCTATGTAGTCACCCTGTGCATCAGCACCATGCTATCCTGTTCCTGCATCAATGTTACAGATTGCAGGAGGTGGCACAGTTTCATCATATGCACAGGATGTGTACTTGGTTTGCCAGAGTCTGCCATTGACACATCCAGTCGACATGTATGTGTGTGTGTTAGTGAGAGACAACAGTACAACATGGGGCAATGTTGATGCGGTGTGTGTGTGTGTATGTGTTAGCCCTAGGTGTTAGAATTATGCCTGTGTGTATGCATGCACACAGTTCCACCACATGGAAGCCATATACAGGTGTTTGTGGACAGCCACAGACTGTACCTGCCAGGTCATACAGATCACTGTCTCTGGCCACGGACATGGTACCTGTGCCTGGCAGGGGTGCTACGGACAGTATCAGGTACTAAGCCGGACTGGGTGCTGTCATCACAAGCAGTGGGTTGTTGACTGGACACATGTCCCTGCTGGGACTGTCCAGAGCCACATGCACATGGTCTTCTAGGACAGTCTGATGACAGCACAGACCCAGCATTGCTGGGGCTGGTACTGGCACTATGGGAGCGGCTGTGGGTTTGTTGTCGTCTGTGATGACTGCCAGCTGATGATGTTGCTGGCATACGTCCACGTCGATGCCTCAACCGTCCTGCATTGCCCTGGCTCATGGACATGTAGTTGTGGAACAGATCTAATGTGTCTCCCCAACATCTATCATTGACCTCGCCGACAGTACGGATGGCAGCCGCAATGTCACTCATAGCGTCATTCATAGCAGTGCGATGTGATCTCAGCTCCCTCAGACCCTGTCTGGTGTACCGTTCCATACGTGCCTGTGCCTGCATTACAGCCCGGAACATAGCTGAGGTTGAAAGACCTCTGTGGGCACATTTGACAGGGGCAGTACGACCACAGATGCTCTCATGAGAACCCCTGGATATCTGCCTGTGTGGTACCATGTCAGGACTCTGGCCATGGCTGCTGTGAGGGGATGCATGTGCCACTGATACCATATTACCCTGGTCAATGCCCACTGTAAGCTGTCCCTCAGCTAAGGACATTGGTGACAATGGATGTATCGGCAGGATGACTGTGCGCATTGATGGGGTTGACTGCTGTGTACTGTCGATTGGCTGACCAACAACAGACCCTGTCACACCTCCCTGTGCCATTACACATGTATCATCATTATCACTATCCCCAGCAGTGGCTTCAGGTTCCCTGCTGCACGCCAACAGAGCAACACCAGAACCTGTGAGAGGAAGACAGGAAACACAGTTTACAATGTGTACACAGTGTTACCTCACATGCACACGGGCACACATGCACACATGCACATGGGCACACGGGCACACATGCACACAGACACACATGCACACATGCACATGGGCACACATGCACACGGGCACACATTCACACATGCACACATGCACATGGGCACACATGCACACATGCACATGGGCACATATGCACACTCCTCAGTACAGTGGATACAAACACACACACACCTGAAATCCAACACATACACAATACTGTTTGAGGGTATTATTATTATTAATATTATTATTAGTATTAATAGTATTGTTATTATACACTGACCAGCATGGATTGGCTGCCTTGCTGTTACTCCAGAGGGACCTGCACAAATAAGAGAGTTATTGTCAGTGGCCACAACTGTGCCATTGATACTGTAAGTATGATACAGTATAGTAGTACAACAGTTGGCTTTCACAGGTGTAGTAATGATATTCAGAATATCAATCTTGCACAAGAATAGGCAGGATAACAGCTACACACACAGTACACATCTCACACATGCATAAATTACCAGTGCAGAGAACAGTCAACTACAGATATGGCATGTTACCTGCACACTCCATGTCCACATACTGGGTGGCTCCGGCCTCCATTATGACACATGTCTGTGGATGTTGTTGTTGTTGGCCTGGAGCCAACAACACTTAGGAGGAGCTCCTCCACTCTTGTGAGGGGGGGGTGGATAGGTACCCCACCACCTGTGGCAAGCTGTTGTCTGTGGATATCTGACGCAAGCTGACGGACATTTCTAATTAAATCACTGCAGTGATGGTGTACCTGCTCATATGTCCAGTTATGCATGCCCTTGTCATTTACCTGACGTACAAGGTCTTGTCACAGTGCAGCCCTCTCCTGCTGGTTCTGGCTGGTCCTGGAAAACAGTATAGAGAAATCCCACACCAGGCTCTGGTGTATCTCCTCATCCTCTGCAGCTGAATAACACGGGTTGCGCTGATGCACCATTGCCCTGGAAGGTAAAGAAAAATATGTGAGCAGGTAATATGGCACATGTAATACTCTACTGTACTGATATCACTCAACTGCCATATATAGCATCTGTCTGTCTATCAGGGGATAAACATGTAAATTACCACATAGTGCTCAGCCCACAACTGTGTGACAGTGCCTGCCACACTCCATACAACAAACTAGTATACACCAGCACTCGGCACACTGTTTGAGGTACAATGCACAACCTCACACTGGGGGTATGTATCAAGCTAATGGATGGAGAATATTGTCAACCCATGCAATGCATGCAATGCACATTTACAGTTTCACTGGTAATCCACCCTAGTCTTTGCTGCCAAACCCCTGCCTACACCGCAGTCATACACAGGGAACTATAGCACAACATATGGCAATCTAGTATGTTTGTATCCCAATAACTGACACATCTTTCTCTGGCCTCACACTGAGGACACAAACTACCATGACAGACACAAAGTCACACTGAGCAATCACACCATTACAGACCTTGCACACAGTCAGTGTCACACTTATTCCACCTCACATAGTTGGTATTGCACTGAGTACATGTGTGTGTGCATTGTGTCATAGGTAGGTACTATGCTATTGGCCCTGGGCCTACAGCAGCATAGCCTTATGCTACCCTGCCCCTTGGGACACATGTAATGTGATTGTACTTGCTCCTGTCAAACAGTTACACAGAGGTGACTCACACGGCATATTACCTATTTCCATAACATTCATCAGGGTATGTCTGACATCTACTAATAAGGCCTTATTTTGTTAATGCGGGTAGTTTAGTCCAGGGTATGGCATATTTCTGGATAGGAACACTATTACCTCCATCATGTGCTCTTTACTGCGGTGTGACAAGGATTAGGGCCATAGGTCATGTAGGCTGGACGGGTGTGAGGTGTTACCATGGCGGTTGGACAACTGGTATGGAGTGTGACATAACTCTGTATGTGCTTTACTAGTAACCTCTGTGTAGAGCAGTATGCAAGGCACTCTAGCTGTGGTTTGTGAGTCAGTCTGCATAGGGAATGTGTTTGTAATACATTATCGGAAGTCTTTGTTAGGTATGTCTGTGGCCTTTCCACTTGCTGTGAGATTTCTCATGGGAGGTACATACTGCATAGGACATTGTGAGGTGTACAGAGGGGTACACTGACTTACATTTCCTAGCTGACAAACCTTTTGTGATGACCATTACCATGTACAGGGATTACAAGACTAGTGTGCCACTGTGAATATCAAGGGGAGGCTATTGTACACCTGTGTCCCATGTTCCCTTCCTGGCACACCTCCAGTGGTGGAGCGAGCAACCACCTCACGTGGTAGTTAGTGGATAACATGTTGTGGAATGGGGTATGGGCTGCTGCAGTATCAACACTGGTGTTCTGTGTCCATGCCTTGGTCTGGGCACCTGTTGCAGTACATTTGCCCCCCATGTCCCCTTCTCTCAACTCTCTCTTTATATATATATATATATATATATATATATATATACCAATATATACATATCAATATATACATATATATATATATATATATATATATATAATATTAAATATATATATATCTACATATATGTATATATATATATATATATATATATATATATACACACTGCTATATATAACTATATATAACTATATATATATATATATATATATATATATATATATATATATATATATATATATACATACATATCTATAGACATTCATATCTATCTGTATACATATGCATTATCTAAATTTATATCTATATATGTATTTGTCTATTATATCTATATGTATATACATATTCTCTATCTATCTATCCGTATATCTCTATGTATCTATACAGACCTCTTTGTCTATGTACATATATATATATATATATATATATATATATATATATATATATATATATATAAATATGTAGATATATAGACATATATATAATATATCGATATATAGACATACCATTCTGTAATGATATTACTTTTTACTGTTGTGCATAATGCATTATGCTGTCCTCAACCATATAGCTGTAGCAGGCCTCACTGGCTCAGTCCCACAAGTTCACCACCACATGACATATACCGCACTGCATGCTGTTTTTCAATGCCACAGACCACAACCTACATTGATATGTGCACATAGCAACCTTCAACTATATGTATGTCAGCCTTCACTAACAGTTGCAGTATGTCCCTTGCCCTATGCACATCTTCATATATACATATAGATCAGACTGCTGTATACATATGGAGGTTAACAGTATGTCGATTATTAGATTATAGTTTACATTACCTTTGTCTCCTGACAGATTTGTTTTGGATTGCTGGCTGGCTGTCTGGATGAGAAACTGCTTGCTGGCTTGCTTTTTTTTTTTTTTTTTTTTTTTTGGGTCTCTGTCTCTCTCTCTCTCCCTCCAGTTGCTGCAGCGATATTGTGCATGTGTGGAGTGGCAGTACAGGCTGCTTTTGTAGGTATCTGCACATGTGCATGTGGCCTCTGCGCAGTTGGTGGCCCAGCATTTACTAATTGCATGCAGCCTGCTGTGTAGTAATTGCAGCTCTCACTGTGATTTCAGGACACTACTATAAAATGTTAGGTTAGGTAGGCATAGGCCTTTCAGTTTTGCAAGGTGGGGACCATGCTGGTTTTGCTGTGCACTGTTGTGTCAGTCAGAAGGTTGGTATGTCTGTCATATCTAAGGTGTGTTGTAGCCACTGCAAATGCATGTTGTACTGAAACCTGACTGTTGCTTTTCAGTTCACTTTCTTCTCGGTGTAATGCGTTAACCCACACACCTGCTAATGCTAACACTGTTTTACATGGGAATATGTACTTTCCTGTGGGAGTTGTGGATTAGCGGTATACAACAGTAGTTCTTGCAATGTGATGCTATGGCTTCACTATTTTCCCTTACATTCACTCCTTGAAGGCCTGATATTTGCTTTACTGGAATGTGTTGCTATGGCTTTCCTATTTTCCATTTACATTCACTCCTTGTAATGCATGATATATTTCTTTCAGCAGTAAGTTCTTATGTATGTTTGCTGTGGCTTGGTGGCACTGTGTGTGCAGTCTGGTGAGCTGAAGGTCTGGGGTTTGACAGAGTACAAGGGCATTTTTATTTTGCTGCTGAGCAGTACTAGGAGTCTTGTATTTTGTACTTAACAATTATGAATATCAGGCACATGCAGTGCTTGTAAACTGCTATACTGTCATTAGTTTGTTAGATGGCTACATCCTTTGATATTTCTGTGTTTGTACTCCTACGAGGGAATGCTTGTGGAGAAATAATTCTACAGCTATTACTTGGGAATTGATAGCAACAACGAACAGGCTAATATGCCTGTGTGTTTCTGACACTGCAGGCCTCAGATACTCTCAGGTATATATTTGAGCAGCCTCAGGGAAGGTACATATCAGTGGGATACACCCTTGATATATTTCAGATATTCTGCAGTTGTGACTGTGGGGTATTTTGAGCATATATATTACTACACCATTTCTAACATGCAAGTAGTGTCTACTTTAACTTATTGACAGTCACCCATTCGTGGGATTCCCCACCTTTCTACCTACTGTTAGTACATTTCTGAGGGGAGTCAGTGGGGGCACAGGTAGCGCATTTTTACAAATCAGGGACATCCTGTAAATCAGTCTGGATTGGGAGGATTTGGCCTCATACCTATTCAAATATGGTGATTGTTTATCATGCTCTGATGCTGTGTGGGGGTTGTAAGAGGGCTACTCAACATTAGCTCCTAGCATGGCTATTCCTAAATTATCACACTCCTGTAATGCAATTCTACGGAATTGCTAGTAGTATAGAGGTAAGCTTTGTGTAATGGCCTTCCTATATTCCTTTACATTCAATCCTTCTATTTTATGATATATTTCTTTCCAGCACCAAGCTCTTGTATATCTGTCATGGCTCAGTGGTAATTCATGCGAACAACTGTTTCCAAGGTCCTGGGTTCCAAGACTGACAGGGGAATTTTATTTTGCTGATAGACAGACTACAGGCCTTGTCGCCTGGAAGTGACTAAGGCACTTTAAACGTTGTAAGCGGGTTTTTGCTGCTGCGTGGTCTAACACATCGCGCAGCAGCTGGCATACACTCGCACCACCCGCTGACTACTGCCCAAAGTGCTTACTCCCACTAACACCACGCTAATTTCTTTTTAAAGAAAATGGGAGATAGGAAAGTGGTGAAAAAGGGGGGCACAAGAGGGTAGGACAATAGGAAAACAAATCAGTATGTGCAGGAGGATGTAGGGAAGGCCCATGGCTGCCCACATTTCTTTATTAATAACAGCTGTGCATATGTGAAATTTGGTGTGAAATTTGAAACCTTCACCTAATGAGCAAGGGGTGAGGACAACAAAATATGTTGTACTGACAATTAGAATTATCAGTTTACATGTCCAGTGGACATGTGTGTAGATGGGCAGCTATGTATGGAGCGTAATTTTTTTGTGGGAACAGAGTGCCCTTTTTATTTCAGGTGAGAGTGGAATGTGAGGTACAGGAAATGGATTTGTCCGGGAGGTAGGTTGGGGAGATTAACAGACAAGACAAGAGCACTTACATACAGGGGTATGACATGTGGGGGTAAACGCACAAATGACAGGGACGGATGTTTGGATGTCGCAAGCCCGCGGAGCCACAGATGGCAACAGTGAACTGAAATCCCACCATAGGCGGTTACGCTGCACACCTTCACAGCCCAGGCGGGGCTGTGCTGGTGGCTAGCTAGGAAGATGGGCAGGTGCACCCGTGAGTTGCACCACCCTCGGCTGGCGTGGGGATGAGTCACAGACAGCCTGATCTCGCTCGCAACACAAGACGAACCTACTCGGGTAGTGGAGAGCTCTCCTCGGCCGCTTGCAGGGGGCGAGCCCCATCCTGCAGCTCTTCCACCGAAGGTGGCTGGTCACCCGGAGTGCGTCCCAGCCCTGGGCACTGGTGCCTAGTGCACTCACCAGCTGAGGTGGGAGAGGTGGGTCAAGCTGAACCTGCACCTTCCCTGTTGTCCTATGTTTTAGCAGTATTTACATGGCATTTGGGTTAGTAACAAACAACACCATTCAAAATTAGAGTTAGCAGCATGCATCAGTATTCCCATTGACCAAACTCCACATGAATTCCGAACATTGAACAGCAAGCATAACACATGCATATTTAGAACAACAGTCACATTCCAACAGCATGCAGGGTTGATTGGTGGCAACAGGCCATCAGGTTTGGATATGTGAATGGGGCGCTACATCCAACGTACACATGCAGATATGTATGAACCAACAGGACAAATGTCCATGTAGAATTAATTGTGAATACACATACCAGAGGTTTAGTTAGTAGGATGCATCATTTAAACAGCAAATAGGGTAGTTAGAAGAAATATTACACCGCTAACAACTAAAACTACCTATACATATACTGTACATTCTAGTAGATGCAGATATATATCCCTACATGTTTTCTATATAGCGTTAGGAATGTTGGTGATGGGGATGTTACTGCTACATTAATATACATTCCATTTTTATTCATATAGGTTCATATCTGGCTGTGTTCGGAGTACAGCATCCTGCTACATTTGATTTATATGGGTCTAGACAACTGTGGATGTTCAGCATTTCATACAACCATACTATTTCCATAATGCAAGGGTACAACAACATATCCAATTTGTGGGGCGGGCTCAGTCCATGTTCTGCATTTTATTTCACACATTATTGTTTGGTTGTGGCTGTCTCATTCATTTCATTATGTAGTGACTACGAAGTATACCTTTATTCAGACTTATTACAGCTTTCTTGGTAGCTTCAAAACTGTCTTTCTCACACTCTCTCAATTATTTTATATTTACATTTCAGGGAATGGTACTTAATTCTAGGCTTTATTAACATTTATTACTGGTTTAGCAATGCATTTCCAGCTGACTCACTTACATTTCATATGGCAGAATTTACAAAGATGTATTTGACACTTGTCTATCCTTTTGTTGATTGATTACCACTCATTTTCTGGCTGCGAAAGCGGTTATCTGATACTACAGTACAGGTGGAAACTCTATTTGAGACTTGTTTAATCTTTATTACTGGTTTGCATTACACTGTTTTCCATCACTTATCTAATCTTACAGTACTAGCATAATCTTTCTTCTAGGCTTATTTGACCTTTATTACTGGGTTACAACACTGAACACTTTTACAATCTGTCTCACTTATATTCTATAACAATACCAGCTAAATAATTACTAACCTGCCTGGTGGCACAACCTCAGCAGCCTATCAGCAAAGGCTCGCCAATTCGCGGATCGAATACCTGCATCTGTAACATAAATGAAGTAATATTGGAACATACCTCTCCATACTATAGGCTAGGATAGCATTTCTTACATACTTAATTACATGGATACTTACTCAGTAGTGGGGCGTTGGGCATTTGGCAGGCCTCCTGGATCCAACGGTTCTTTTGGTCCTACTTCCATTGCTTCAGGTCCACATGGTGGTAACGGACATGTTCACCAGTCCTCGGAATGCCTGTGGCACTGGTGAGATCATGTGCCAACCGCTTCCACGCCTCTGCCTTGTATGCACCCCAGTGAACCTGGCTCTGCATGAGTTGTGCTTCATGATCATGGACTAGGAGCCAAACCATGCATTTTGACTCCTCAACACCCCACCTCTGTGCTCTAAAGCGAATTCCCTCTCCTGCACCTTCCATCCTGACTGCAAATGGGTACCACAATCAGTTATGCTGTGTATTCCCGCCTATGGGGCTTATATATGCTGGTTTTCCCGCACTTATTTGTGATTGGCCATTTTGGATATTTATCAGCTTAAAAAACCTGCTTTGTCATGCTTCTATTTACATTCATTCCTATATATATGCTAATACTGCATTTCGCAGTACAACTGTCATGGCTTAATGGTTCAGTACTTTGACTATGGTGCACAGCATCCTGGGTTCGAGCCTGGCCATTGCTTTTTTTTATTTTACTACTGTCTAGACAGCTAGGAGGTGTGTCTGTGTAAAGGCGGCTTTGATACAGCTTGCCCAACACTGCCCGCTGGTAAGCTGGTTGTCGGTCGCAGCTCCGCTCAAGCGGCTTACACTGGTTGACATTTTATTTGGCTATAAGCACTCATATTACGCTGGGTGAAGTGTTGCTCAGCTACGGGAACTCATTTTAAGCATGTTAAAGCATTGCTTAACTCCGGGCACTTATATTAAACCTGTTAAACCACTGCTCACCTGCAGGCAGTCATATTAAGCCTGTTAAAGCGCTGCTCACCCATGGGCACTCATATTCAGCTTGTTAAACCGCTGCTCACCTATGGGCACTCATATTACGCTTGTTAAAGCCTTGCTCAGCTATGGGCAATTATGATCCTTTTTTAATATTTTATTATGTCGGATTTCTTCAGAGAAACATGGCCCATTTCATTACATTTTACTTAATTTATAGTTTTAGATATATATATATATATATATGTCAGGGTATTGCTTCATGCTTATTTAAATAAAAATGGTGAATGATGTTGTGGGGCTCGAACCGTGACTACCTCCTCTTTGGACGTCTCTACCACGCTATTGCTACTTGGCTTAATTTGCATATTTAGATCTTATATGCTTTTCAATGTCTGCTAACTGTGGCTGAGGAGGGCATACCCAACAAAAAACTATGGCCACACATAAAATCCTCTAAGGCCAGCTACGAGATAAAAATTGTACAGGACACTAAGGATAATCACAAGGCTTTCTTTACTGATGATAGGAACCTGGGTGGGAATTCCCAGATATGCTCAGAATCAGTCCAAAATGACAAACAATACACCAAACCCACAGACATTGACAGGTTCAGTGCAACCCCCCCCCCCCAGCCAAAAGGCCAAATATCTATCCCAGCAGAGTGCTGGCCCCCTGACATCGCAGATGCTCAGGTAACAGCCAGCGTCTCCAAAGCAAAACACACAGCATCAATGGGACCAGATGGTGTCCCGGGCTGCGTCCAACATGAACTCCAAGAAGAATTGAATACCAAATAAAACTACTGCTCAATCTCAACCTTACCACAGGATATGTACCCAAAGAGCAGTGTACAGCAACAGTGGTCCCTCTCCACAAAGGTGGCGCCTAAATGGATACTGCAAACTATCACCCCAGAATCCTCCTGACTAGCTTTGTCTGCAAAGCTATGGAAAGGATCATCATGGACCTCAGAAATAAAGATATTGGGGACCTACATACACTGGACCCTACCCAGTGTGGCTTTCTTAAGGGCAGATACTGCCCCTTAAACCTGGTTGAGTCATTTGAAACAAGTCAACAAGGCCATTGATGAGGGGAAGGTGGTCCACACAGCCTACCTGGACCTTGCAAAAGCCTTCCATACAATACCCCACTTGGTCATTATAGATAAGCTCACCAGCTTAAATATAAACCCCTATGTCACTAGATGGGTTGCAAACTGGCTCAAGGACAGAACCAACATGTTCAGAAATGCTGGAGCCATGTCGGACTCCAAACCAGCTACAACTGGCATCCCACAAGGCTTGGTCCTGGGACCTCCCTTGTGTGGTATATATTTCTCGGAGGTACAGGCCAACATGCAAGGACTGTGTCTGAACAAGTTTGCAGATGACTACAAACTGGGCCCCATATCTGACCCTCCAGCTGACACAAGCATCCTACAAAAGGGCCTCATAGAAACAGACAACTGGTGCCAGAGCCATGTCATCAAGCTAAACGCAAAAAAGTGTATAGTCATCCCCTTTGGCAGTAAGTGCCCACCAATTACCACATAGGTGGTAACCCATTAAGTACAGAAGAAGTAATAAGAGGCATGGGGACACAAGTTGATAGAAATATCGCATTTGACAACCACGTGGCCATAGTGGTCAGAAAAACATTTCATATACCCACCTAATCATGAAGGTATTCACATCTAGATCAGGGGAGGTCAACATGCCTCTTCAGTCATCCTTCATCAGGCTCACAATTGAGTACAATGCCCCTTGAGGGATGTACCTCAGCAGACACCTCCAGCAACTGGAAAGACCGCAAAAGTACCTCACCAGAAGGATCAAAGGGCTCTAACAGATGCCATGTGCTGCTTGAATAAACAAACTGCAGCTCCACACAGTGGCATACTGCCTGCCCAGATGCAATCTGTGCCTGATGTATAAAGCCATGTCCAACCTGGAATCAATGCACATGCTGCACCTTGTAAAATCTGAATCCCATTGAGCTATGCACATGAGAGACCTGAACCTCAGCACTGAAATAAATAGGACATGCTGGAGTGATAGATCCATAACCCAGAAGCTCCCTCCACTCTTGAGTAAAGTCCCAGTCCAGGTTAGCCAGAGAGTCCCTCATTGACGCTCTTCAAGAGGAATCTTGATGAGTGGATGGGAGATTGTATGTTTACCCTGGGTATCACTTTTATGTCACAGTTAGACAGAGGCACAGTATACTAACCTTGAAAAATGTCATGGCAAACTCCAGTTAAAATGTGTGCTGAAGAACAAACACACTCTGACTAGGATTAGAAATGCCCTAGGGCACATAGCCTAGTGTTTGTCAATGTCCACCCAAGTTGCGGAATACACTAGTAATGTTGGACAAGCCTGGTTTAAGTAGGCCATAGCTGAACAAAATGCAACATGGTCATATTTGCCCAACTGGCCCTTAACCAGTCTGGTGTGCTCAGTATGAATATTTAAAGCAGTGATGGGACTCAAACACAGGATACTGTGCACCACAGTGAAAGGACTGAACCACTACACTATGACAATATTACAGTGTTGGGTCAGTATGAAAGAATGTTGACAAGTGTATGCAAACTATCCCATGGAAACCCTGCAGACACAGCATAATCCCTGTTGGGTTCAGATAGAAAGCAGTTGGGTAGTAAGAACACAACATGACTTCCAACACACACACTATAAATGTCAAATATTGTTCAAGTTCACACACAACTACAAATGTAGTGGACCTCAGATCTCAACATATGGAAAGGTCAGACTGGGCATGCTCACACACTGTGATAAATGAGACATATGTCATGCAACAAACCATGGAAAGGCTGAACTGGGCATGCTCACACACTTAGGCCATGTCTCAGTATAGCAGTCGGCCACACATATCTGGCATTTGTATGTTTTAAGCCAGGAACCTCCCACAATACAGCAATCTGCCCAGTGCACACAGTTAAATGACAACAGAGACATAAGTAATATACTGGAACCCTGTCATGATCAAACATCTTCCACAGACACACAAGTTGTTCATAGAAACAGGGAAAGCTATGGCAATAAAGACCTGCAAACAGTTTATCAGCAACAAATATTGTGCATCCCAAACATAAACATATGGGTGCAGAGGTTGATACTAGGCTGTTTGCCATAGGGAATACATAAGCCTAGCCAGAGTGTATTTGGTGCCTGCCTCCCCAGTACAGTAGCCTGCTGTGCCTCTGTAAAGTATGTCACAGAAGGCACCGTTTAAGGCTAGTTTGCTGTGCCTCCATCAAGCAGGGACACAGTGGAGATCCCAGGGGTTGAATTTGCAATGTCACATCCATGTGGCTGGAGTTTGCTGGAAGAGGGTTGGCAAGGGGCTATGTCTAACATTAATTGGGATTCAGTTCCAGACTGAGGGGAGACTTATCTATAGTGTCTGGGCAATTTCACTGTCAAAACTTGCAAGTGATGATTTTGAGGGATTGAAGTGTCTTGCCAATACTGTTCAGAGATGTCCTCCCTCTGTGGGATATTGCTCTGTTATGTATTAGCTCCCTCCTTCTGTTGTACAGCTTATATATGGCTGGTGTCAACCAGACAGGTCTCCTGTTGTGGAGGAGTCTTGGTTTTATCTAGGATAGCATGATCAATGCAAACCTGCAGGTGATCATAGAATGTATTTGTAAAGGATCCTGCAGATTGGGCTGTATAATCCCCCAGCACGGGGCCTTTGAATTATTCCACCTCAGTCTTCACAAGTGCAAAGTCTGCTTTTGAGAAATACATTGTTTGCAGTGATTTCCTTGCCTGGGGGTGGGGATGGGATATGGACATCCAGGGAAAGTTGGTTATGGTCAGATCTTAACAATGGTGGTCTACCTCTGGTGTGGAACATAGAGTCCCCATGTTATTGATGATCAGGTCCAATATGTATTCCCCCTTGTGACTGTGGTGACTGTTTCTGCCATAGCACATGGATTCACAAATTGTAGTGGCTGTAGGGTGATGTTGTTGAGGCCTGAGTAGTTCCCCCAGTCAATATAGTGCATGTGTGTAATTCTCTTTGAAGGAAATGGCCCTTTTGTCAACTGGAATAACACACTACATGATGTTCATTCCTCTTTGTAAAGACTGATGATGTCAGCACCCTATAAATACAGCAGGAGAAGAGAAACCACCTAGTAATGTGAATAGCGTGCTGTTCTAATGTGTCTCTCTCAAGTGTCATAACATAGGTAGGGATTTGAATCCTACAAATGCCATGTGTGTGTTTCTCACACAGTTTGTCAATGTGTGGTGGGTTTTGCTTTTATTATTGCATGACATATAATTATAACAGTAATTTCAATGCACACATCAGGTATGTGTGTGCCACATACAGATATGTACCTGTGACCTTCAATAGTTCCTATGTGTGAAGCCTGCCTCATATGAATACAATTGTTACCTTTGCCAGCATGTGCTGCAGATTCCCAGACCATGCGCCATACATGTATGTTGTTGACAATGCAGGCTACTGCAGTGATCTGTGACCTAGGCCAACTGGGTGACACACACTCATGAAAGCTGTGATATATTAATGTGGGTGAGGGTTCATGTCTGGATTATATGTCACACATGTTATAACACAGCAAAGTCTATGAGTAATGGACATCCAGTGTAGGTGTATGGCAACTGTTGCTGATATGCATAAAGACACCTTCTTGCTTAGGCGATACACCAAGGGACTACACAATACCTTTGGAAATGTGAATATCACAGGATAGACAAGAAAAAACTTGTCCATATGTACACACCATTACCCGTTCTACATGATGGGTGCTGCCACCTACATGGTACTGTTGGAATACTATGTTAAGTACATGCTGATGACAAAGTTGCAGTCGCATTACAGTAATAGAGCATGGCTTGGACAACAGGTATCCATCTGTATGATACCCTCGGGGTGGTCATGTGTGTCATGTGCAGAAAGCATTGTAGGCCACTGTATGCATTTCCAGTCATGGATGAACATATCCCTAGTGTGATGGCATGTACGTGAGACTGCTATATGCTAAACAGTATTCTTCCCAGGGATGTGTGGGGCTCAGTAAGAATGGCTACTGGTATAGTGTAGTACTGCAGGGATATCACTGACACTGGGTTTCCTACATCTCTGTATCAGTTGAGGATACATCATGTAATAGGTTCATAGGTTCATACTAGGCTATCTGCCCTAGGGCAGTTATAAGCCTAGCCAGACTGTGTTTGGCTTTCACCACCCATTTTAAATTAATTTTGCTATGCCCTTTTTCCGGGATAGTATACTCTGCCTCTGTGTAACAGTGACACAGAAGTGATACCCAGGGTAAACCTACAATCTCCCATCCACTCAGCAACATTCCTCTTGCAGAGAGTCATTAAGAGACTCTGCCTAACCTGGACTGTGATTTTATTCCAGAGTGAAGGAAGCCTCTGGGTTATGAATCTGTCCCTCCAGCATGTCCTATTTATTTAAGTGCTGAGGTCCAAGTATCATGGGCGCATAGCTCCATGGAATTTGGATTTTCTGAGGTGCAGCATGTCCATTACTTCCAAGTTGGACATGGTTTTATATGTCAGGCATCTGTTCGAGCCCTTTGATCCCCTTGGTGAAGTACTTTAGGGGACTTTCCAGTTACTGCAGGTCAGGTGTCTGATAAGATACACCACAAAAGGGGCATTGTACTCAATTATGGGCCTGATGAGGGATGACTAAAGAGGCACAATGACCTCCTCTGATCTAGCTGTCTAACCACTACAACCATGTGGTTGTCAAATGAGAGTTTGCTATCAACTCGGGTCCCCAGGTCCCTAATCATGTCTACAGTACTTAATGGCTTACCACCTATGTGTTAATTTGTGGGCACTTTGTTTTTGCCAAAGGGGATGACTATACACGTTTTGGCGTTTAACTTGAGGCCATGGCTCTGGCACCAGTTGTCTGTTTCTATGAGGCCCTTTTGTAGGATGTTTCTGTTGACTGGTGAGTTGATTATGGAGCCCAGTTTGCAGTCATCTGCGAACCTGCTCAGCCACAGTCCTTCTGTGATGGCCTGTACCTCCGAGAAATATATACAAAACAAGAGAGGTCCCAGGACTGTCCTCTGTGGGATGCCACATGTAACCGGTTTGGAGTGTGACATGTCTCCAGCAATTCTGACCATGTGTGTTCTGTCCGTGAGCCAGTTTGCAACCCATCTAGTGACATAGGGGTTTATAGTTATGCTGGTGAGCATCTCTATAATGCCTGAGTGGGGTATTGTATCGAAGGCTTTTGCGAGGTCCAGGTAGGCTGTGTTGACCACCTTCCCCTCGTCACTGGCCTTGGTGACTGTTTCAAAGACATTGACCAGGTTTAAGAGGCAGAATGTGCCCTCAACAAAGCCAAACTGGGTAGGATCCAGTGTCTGTAGGTCCCCAATATCTTTATTTATGAGGTCCATGATGATCCTTTCCATAGCTTTGCAGACCAAGCTAATCAGGCGTATGGGGCGATAGTTTCCAGGATCTGTTGAGGCACCACCTTTGTGAAGAGGGACCACTGTTGCTGTGCGCCCCTCCTTGGGTACATATCCTGTAGTAAGGCTGGGATTGAACAGTAGTTTTATGTTTGTGTTTAGTTCTTCTTGAATTTCATGTAGGATGCAGCCTGGGACACTGTCTGCTCCCACTGATGCTGTGTTTTTGCTTTGGGGAGGGTGACTGAGCATCTGAGATGTCAGGGGGGCATCACTCTGCTGGGATATATATTTGCCCTTATGGTGGGGAAGGGGGTGAGAAGTTTGTGCTGAACCTGTCAGCAATGATGTTGGCAATGTATGTGGGTTAGGTGTATTCTTTGTAATTTAGGACTACTTCTGAGCATATCTGGGAATTCCAACCCAGATTCCTAACATAACTAAAGAAAGCCTTGTGATTATCCTTAGTGTCTTGTGCAATTTTTCTCTTGAAGCTGGCCTTAGACGATTTTATGAGTGCCCGTATTTTTTTCCAAATACTGATCACTGATGCCTTCCCTTTGTAGGATATTGCTCGATCATGTAGTAGCTTCCTCCTTCTATTGTTTTCTCTTATGTGGCTAGGGTCCACCAAAAAGGATGCCTCTCTTTGGAGGATTGGGTCTTGGCTATATTTGGTATTGCATGATCTGTGCATTCATGAAGGTATTCATAGAATGTGTTTATAAAGGATTCAGCAGTCTGGGCCGTATTTTCCACAGGCCCGGGGGCTTTGAAGGATTCCACCTCTGTCTCAGTTTTGAGGTGTGTGGAATTTGCTTTAGACAACTTTTTCACTGTGGTTTTCAGGGCAGGGACTGGGGTTGGTATGTGAATATCCAGTGGGATTACTCTATGGTCTGATGTTACCAGTGAGGGATACACTTCTGGTCTGGAGCATAGAGTCCCCATGTTGGTGATGATCAGGTGCAGTATGTTTTCCCCTCTTGTGGGAGTGGTAACAAGTTGTTCCATAGCATTTGAGTTTATGAATTCTAGGAACCTTTGGCCTAGGGTGTTGGAGCTACAGTAATGCTCCCAGTCTATGTGTAGGTAGATGAAGTTTCCCAATATAATGTTGTTTGTAGAGACCTTCATATATTCATGCATTCTTAAGTAGGCCAAGTGGGGTTCCTGGGTTTAGGAGGGTGGTCTGTAGCAGGCTATGAACTGGAAGGCAGTTTTACCCACGGTTAGTTGCATGTGAATAGTCTGTGATGCTTCATGCTGTGGCACCAACCTGGATGTGTGGGTATCCTTGACAATTATTGATACTCACCCTCCTTTCGTAGTTTGCTCCATATTTTAGGGCTGTAAAGCATGGTATGAGGTGTAACCTGGTAGTGTTAGGGTGCTCTTGGGAGCCTTGAAACAGGTTTCTGTTACTGCACAGATATCAACATTCTCCATGCTGAGTAGGGTTTGCACTGCATGCATCTTGCAGTTTAGATGTCTGGCATTGAGTATCATTACTTCTAGTTTCTTATCCCTTGTAATACCTATGTAGGTGGGTTTGTGTTTTGAGCCTTACCACAAGAATGCAAACCATTGACATTGGTAAACCGTATGACCCACAGCATACTGTCAAACCATGTCATACATACATGTGACCCCAGGTGAGACATATGTGTAGTACAACACAAAGTGGCCACCAATATGAACTACAATGTATGACTACTGTGTCACATGGTGCATGTCACCCTTGCCATGTGTGCACTACGCATCTACATGCAGAGAATGCAACTCCACCTTGTTCACAAATGTACACCTGCAACTGTGTGCTGCAAACATCACACATGTACTGTCCACTCCACAACACATGCAGACACAGGTACACACAACTGCCATGTGGCACATGTGCAGACATTACACTTTTGGAATTAACACTGGTGTATAACAACTACAATGACAATCATAGTGTTAATGCATCAGGCATGCTGGGATATACCCACAATGATATCATTACACTGTACTGTTAACAACATGATAATATTACTACAGTGCTATGTAGTCACCCTGTGCATCAGCACCATGCTATCCTGTTCCTGCATCAATGTTACAGATTGCAGGAGGTGGCACAGTTTCATCATATGCACAGGATGTGTACTTGGTTTGCCAGAGTCTGCCATTGACACATCCAGTCGACATGTATGTGTGTGTGTTAGTGAGAGACAACAGTACAACATGGGGCAATGTTGATGCGGTGTGTGTGTGTGTGTGTATGTGTTAGCCCTAGGTGTTAGAATTATGCCTGTGTGTATGCATGCACACAGTTCCACCACATGGAAGCCATATACAGGTGTTTGTGGACAGCCACAGACTGTACCTGCCAGGTCATACAGATCACTGTCTCTGGCCACGGACATGGTACCTGTGCCTGGCAGGGGTGCTACGGACAGTATCAGGTACTAAGCCGGACTGGGTGCTGTCATCACAAGCAGTGGGTTGTTGACTGGACACATGTCCCTGCTGGGACTGTCCAGAGCCACATGCACATGGTCTTCTAGGACAGTCTGATGACAGCACAGACCCAGCATTGCTGGGGCTGGTACTGGCACTATGGGAGCGGCTGTGGGTTTGTTGTCGTCTGTGATGACTGCCAGCTGATGATGTTGCTGGCATACGTCCACGTCGATGCCTCAACCGTCCTGCATTGCCCTGGCTCATGGACATGTAGTTGTGGAACAGATCTAATGTGTCTCCCCAACATCTATCATTGACCTCGCCGACAGTACGGATGGCAGCCGCAATGTCACTCATAGCGTCATTCATAGCAGTGCGATGTGATCTCAGCTCCCTCAGACCCTGTCTGGTGTACCGTTCCATACGTGCCTGTGCCTGCATTACAGCCCGGAACATAGCTGAGGTTGAAAGACCTCTGTGGGCACATTTGACAGGGGCAGTACGACCACAGATGCTCTCATGAGAACCCTGGATATCTGCCTGTGTGGTACCATGTCAGGACTCTGGCCATGGCTGCTGTGAGGGGATGCATGTGCCACTGATACCATATTACCCTGGTCAATGCCCACTGTAAGCTGTCCCTCAGCTAAGGACATTGGTGACAATGGATGTATCGGCAGGATGACTGTGCGCATTGATGGGGTTGACTGCTGTGTACTGTCGATTGGCTGACCAACAACAGACCCTGTCACACCTCCTGTGCCATTACACATGTATCATCATTATCACTATCCCCAGCAGTGGCTTCAGGTTCCCTGCTGCACGCCAACAGAGCAACACCAGAACCTGTGAGAGGAAGACAGGAAACACAGTTTACAATGTGTACACAGTGTTACCTCACATGCACACGGGCACACATGCACACATGCACATGGGCACACGGGCACACATGCACACAGACACACATGCACACATGCACATGGGCACACATGCACACGGGCACACATTCACACATGCACACATGCACATGGGCACACATGCACACATGCACATGGGCACATATGCACACTCCTCAGTACAGTGGATACAAACACACACACACCTGAAATCCAACACATACACAATACTGTTTGAGGGTATTATTATTATTAATATTATTATTAGTATTAATAGTATTGTTATTATACACTGACCAGCATGGATTGGCTGCCTTGCTGTTACTCCAGAGGGACCTGCACAAATAAGAGAGTTATTGTCAGTGGCCACAACTGTGCCATTGATACTGTAAGTATGATACAGTATAGTAGTACAACAGTTGGCTTTCACAGGTGTAGTAATGATATTCAGAATATCAATCTTGCACAAGAATAGGCAGGATAACAGCTACACACACAGTACACATCTCACACATGCATAAATTACCAGTGCAGAGAACAGTCAACTACAGATATGGCATGTTACCTGCACACTCCATGTCCACATACTGGGTGGCTCCGGCCTCCATTATGACACATGTCTGTGGATGTTGTTGTTGTTGGCCTGGAGCCAACAACACTTAGGAGGAGCTCCTCCACTCTTGTGAGGGGGGGGTGGATAGGTACCCCACCACCTGTGGCAAGCTGTTGTCTGTGGATATCTGACGCAAGCTGACGGACATTTCTAATTAAATCACTGCAGTGATGGTGTACCTGCTCATATGTCCAGTTATGCATGCCCTTGTCATTTACCTGACGTACAAGGTCTTGTCACAGTGCAGCCCTCTCCTGCTGGTTCTGGCTGGTCCTGGAAAACAGTATAGAGAAATCCCACACCAGGCTCTGGTGTATCTCCTCATCCTCTGCAGCTGAATAACACGGGTTGCGCTGATGCACCATTGCCCTGGAAGGTAAAGAAAAATATGTGAGCAGGTAATATGGCACATGTAATACTCTACTGTACTGATATCACTCAACTGCCATATATAGCATCTGTCTGTCTATCAGGGGATAAACATGTAAATTACCACATAGTGCTCAGCCCACAACTGTGTGACAGTGCCTGCCACACTCCATACAACAAACTAGTATACACCAGCACTCGGCACACTGTTTGAGGTACAATGCACAACCTCACACTGGGGGTATGTATCAAGCTAATGGATGGAGAATATTGTCAACCCATGCAATGCATGCAATGCACATTTACAGTTTCACTGGTAATCCACCCTAGTCTTTGCTGCCAAACCCCTGCCTACACCGCAGTCATACACAGGGAACTATAGCACAACATATGGCAATCTAGTATGTTTGTATCCCAATAACTGACACATCTTTCTCTGGCCTCACACTGAGGACACAAACTACCATGACAGACACAAAGTCACACTGAGCAATCACACCATTACAGACCTTGCACACAGTCAGTGTCACACTTATTCCACCTCACATAGTTGGTATTGCACTGAGTACATGTGTGTGTGCATTGTGTCATAGGTAGGTACTATGCTATTAGCCCTGGGCCTACAGCAGCATAGCCTTATGCTACCCTGCCCCTTGGGACACATGTAATGTAATTGTACTTGCTCCTGTCAAACAGTTACACAGAGGTGACTCATACGGCATATTACCTATTTCCATAACATTCATCAGGGGTATGTCTGACATCTACTAATAAGGAGCCTTGTTTGTTAATGCTGGGTAGTTTAGTCCAGGGTATGGCATATTTCTGGATAGGAACCTGTACCTCCATCATGTGCTCTTTACTGCGGTGAC
The DNA here is from genome assembly GCF_019279795.1 of Protopterus annectens. Classification (NCBI taxonomy): domain Eukaryota; kingdom Metazoa; phylum Chordata; order Ceratodontiformes; family Protopteridae; genus Protopterus; species Protopterus annectens. The sequence goes on from NC_056732.1 coordinate 1,731,557,380, forward strand.
AAGGATTAGGGCCATAGGTCATGTAGGCTGGACAGATTGTGAGGTGTTACCATGGCGGTTGGACAACTGGTATGGGTGTGACATAACTCTGTATGTCCAGCACTGGTAACCTCTGTGTAGGCAGTATGCAAGGCACTCTAGCTGTGGTTTTGTGAGTCAGTCTGCATAGGGAATGTGTTTGTGGCCATTATCAGTCTTTGTTAGGTATGTCTGTGGCCTTTCCACTTGCTGTAGTTCTCATGGGAGGTACATACTGCATAGGACATTGTGAGGTGTACAGGGGTACACTGACTTACATTTCCCTAGCTGACAAACCTTTTGTGATGACAAGTACCATGTACAGGGATTACAAGACTAGTGTGCCACTGTGAATATCAAAGGGGAGGCTATTGTACACCTGTGTCCCATGTTCCCTTCTGACACCTCCAGTGGTAGGCAGGCAACCACCTACGTGGTAGTTAGTGGATAACATGTTGTGGAATGGGGTATGGTACTGCAGTATCAACACTGGTGTTCTGTCCATGCCTTGGTCACCAGGCACCTGTTGCAGTACATTTGCCCCCATGTCCCCTTCTCTCACTCTCTCTTTATATATATATATATATATATATATATATATATATATATATACATATCAATATATACATATATATATATATATATATATATATATGTAAATATATATACATATCTACATATATGTATATATACATATATATATATATATATATACACACCGCTATATATAACTATATATATATATATATATATATATATATATATATATATATATATATATATACATACATATCTATAGACATTCATATCTATCTGTATACATGTATGTATCTAAATTTATATCTATATATGTATTTGTCTATTATATCTATATGTATATACATATTCTCTATCTATCTATCCATATATCTCTATGTATCTATACAGACCTCTTTGTCTATGTACATATATATATATATATATATATATATATATATATATATATATATAAATATGTAGATATATAGACATATATATGTATATCGATATATAGACATACCATTCTGTAATGATATTGCACACTGTTGTGCATAATGCATTATGCTGTCCTCAAGCCATATAGCTGTAGCAGGCCTCACTGGCTCAGTCCCACAGAAGTTCACCACCACATGACATATACCCGCACTGCATGCTGTTTTCAATGCCACAGACTACAACCTACATTGATATGTGCACATAGCAACCTTCAACTACATATGTATGTCCAGCCTTCACTAACAGTTGCAGTATGTCCCTTGCCCTATGCACATCTTCATATACATATAGATCCAGACTGCTAATACATATGGAGGGTTAACAGTATGTCGATTATTAGATTATGTAGTTTACATTACCTTTGTCTCTGACAGATTTGTTTTGGATTGCTGGCTGGCTGTCTGGATGGCTTGCTTGCTGGCTTGCTTTTTTTTTTTTTTTTTTTTTTGGGTCTCTGTCTCTCTCTCTCTCCCTCCAGTTGCTGCAACGATATTATTGCATGTGTGGAGTGGCAGTACAGGCTGCTTTTGTAGGTATCTGCACATGTGCATGTGATGGCCTCTGCACCAGTTGGTGGCCAGCATTTACTAATTGCATGCAGCCTGCTGTGTGGTAATTGCAGCTCTCACTGTGATTTCAGGACACTACTATAAAATGTTAGGTTAGGTAGGCATAGGCCTTTCAGTTTTGCAAGGTGGGGACCATGCTGGTTTGCTGTGCACACTGTTGTGTCAGTCAGAAGGTTGGTATGTCTGTCATATCTAAGGTGTGTTGTAGCCACTGAAATGCATGTTGTACTGAAACCTGACTGTTGCTTTTTCCAGTTCACTCTTCTCAGTGTGTACGTTAACCCACACCTGCTAATGCTAACACTGTTTACATGGGAGTATGTACTTTCCTGTGGGAGTTGTGGATTAACTGGTATACAACAGTAGTTCTTGCAATGTGATGCTATGGCTTCACTATTTTCCCTTTACATTCACTCCTTGAAGGCCTGATATTTGTCTTTACTGGAATGTGTTGCTATGGCTTTCCTATTTTCCATTTACATTCACTCCTTGTAATGCATGATATATTTCTTTCAGCAGTAAGTTCTTATATGTTTGCTGTGGCTTGGTGGCACTGTGTGCAGTCTGGTGAGCTGAAGGTCTGGGGTTTGACACGTACAAGGGCATTTTATTTTGCTGCTGAGCAGTACTAGGGTCTTGTATTTTGTACTAACAATTATGAATATCAGGCACATGCAGTGCTTGTAAACTGCTATACTGTCATTAGTTTGTTAGATGGCTACATCCTTTGATATTTCTGTGTTGTACTCCTACATGAGGGAATGCTTGTGGAAGTAATTCTACAGCTATTCGCAGAGTGTGTAACAGCAGACAGGCTAATATGCCTGTGTGTTTCTGACACTTGCAGGCCTCAGATACTCTCAGGTATATATTTGAGCAGCCTCAGGGAAAGGTACATATCAGTGGGATACACCCTTGATATATTTCAGATATTCTGCAGTTGTGACTGTGGGGTATTTTGAGCATATATATTACTACACCATTTCTAACATGCAAGTAGTGTCTACTTTAACTTATTGACAGTCACCATTACGTGGGATTCCCCACCTTTCTACCTACTGTTAGTACATTTCACAGGGAGTCAGTGGGGCACAGGTAACATTTTTTACAAATCAGGGACATCCCTGTAAATCAGTCACAGTTGGGAAGTTTGGCCTCATACCTATTCAAATATGGCGGTGTTTATCATGCTCTGATACTGTGTGGGGTTTGTAAGGGGCTACTCTAACATTATTAGCTCCTAGCATGGCTATTCCTCGTATCACACTCCTGTAATGCAATTCTACCGGAATTGCTAGTAAACATAGAGGGAACAAGCTTTGTGTAATGGCCTTCCTATATTCCCTTTACATTCAATCCTTCTATTTTATGATATATTTCTTTCAGCACCAAGCTCTTGTATATCTGTCATGGCTCAGTGGTAATTCATGCAGACAACTGTTTCCAAGGTCCTGGGTTCAAGACTGACAGGGGAATTTTATTTTGCTGATGAACAGACTACAGGCCTTGTCATACAGAGTGACTAAGGCACTTTTAAGCAGTTGTAAGCGGGTTTGCACTGCTTTGCGTGGTGCTTACACATGCGCACACTCGCTTAGCTGAGCGCACACTCGCACACACCCGCTGACTACTACTTAAAAGTGCTTACTCCCACTAACACCCACGCTAATTTCTTTTAAAGAAAAGAAAATGGGGAGATAGGAAAGTGGTGAAAAAGGGGGCACAAAGAGGGTAGGACAATAGGAAAACAAGCTCAGTATGTGCAGGAAGGATGTAGGGAAGGCCCATAGCTGCCCATTTCTTTATTAGCAACAGCTGTGCATATGTGTGAAATTTGGTGTGAAATTTGAAACCTTCCACCCCTGAGCAAGGGGTGAGGACAACAAAATATGTTGTACTGACAATTAGAATTATCAGTTTACATGTCCAGTGGACATGTGTGTGAATTGGGCAGCTATGTATGGGGCGTAATTTTTTTGTGGGAACAGAGTGCCCTTTTTTTTATTTCAGGTGAGAGTGGAATGTGAGGTACAGGAAGTACGTTTATTCGGGGAGGTAGGTTGGGGAGATTAACAGACAAGACAAAAAAGACACATACAGGGGCGGAGTATGACACATGTGGGGGGTAAACACAAATGACAGGGACGGATGTTTGGATATCGCAAGCCCATGAGCCCACAGATGGCAACAGTGGAACTGAAATCCCCACCCATAGGCAGTTACCACTGCACCTTCACAGCCCAGGCCGGGGCTGTGCTGGTGGCTGGCTAGAATGGGCAGGTGCACCCGTGAGTTGCACCACCCTCGACTCAAGCTGGCGTAGGGGATGAGTCACAGACCGCCTGATCTCGCTACGCACCACAGACCGGAGCCTATGGAAGGTGAGTGGAGGCTCTCCTCCGGCCACGCTTGCAGAGGGGGGACGAGCCCCATCCCCTGCAGCTCTTCCACCCGAAGGTGGCACTGGGTCACCGGAGGAGTAGGTCCCAGCCTAGGCACTGGTGCCTAGTGCACTCACCAGCTGAGGTGGGAGAGGTGGGTCCGCTGGAACCTGCCTTCCCTGTTGTCCTATGTTTAGCAGTATTTTATGGCATTTTGGGTTAGTAACAAACAACACCATTCAAAATTAGAGTTAGCAGCATGCATCAGTATTCCCATTGACCAAACTCCCATGAATTCCGAACATTGAACAGCAAGCATAACACATGCATATTTAGAACAACAGTCACATTCCAACAGCATGCAGGGTTGATTGGTGGCAACAGGCCATCAGGTTTGGATATGTGAATGGGGCACATGCATCAACGTACATGCAGATATGTATGAACCAACAGGACAAATGTCCATGGGAATTAATTGTGAATACACATACCCGGTTTGGTGTGGGATGGCATCATTTGTGACAATAGGGTAAGTTGAAGAAATATTACATTAACAACTAAAACTACCTATACATATACTGTACATTCCTAGTAGATGCAGATATATATCCCCTACATGTTTCCTATATGTAACGTTAGGAATGTTGGTGATGGGGATGTTACTGCTACATTAATATACATTCCATTTTTATTCATATATGTTCATATCTGGCTGTGTTCAGGTACAGCATCCTGCTACATTTGATTTATATGGGTCTAGACAACTGTGGATGTTCAGCATTTCATACAACCATACTATTTCCATAATGCAAGGGTACAACAACATATCCAATTTGTGGGACGGGCTCAGTCCATGTTCTGCATTTTATTTCACACATTATTGTTTGGTTGTGGCTGTCTCATTCATTTCATTATGTAGTGACTGCAGTATACCTTTATTCCAGACTTATTACAGCTTTCTTGGTAGCTTCAAACTGTCTTTCTCACACTCTCTCAATTATTTTATATTTACATTTCAGAATGGTACTTAATTCTAGGCTTTATTAACATTTATTACTGGTTTACAACAATCATTTCCAGCTGACTCACTTATTTCATATGGCAGAATTTACAAAGATGTATTTGACACTTGTCTATCCTTTGTTGATTGATTACCACTCATTTTCTGGCTGCAGCAGTTATCTGATACTACAGTACAGGTGGAAACTCTATTTGAGACTTGTTTAATCTTTATTACTGGTTTGCATTACACTGTTTTCCATCACTTATCTAATCTTACAGTACTAGCATAATCTTTCTTCTAGGCTTATTTGACCTTTATTACTGGGTTACAACACTGAACACTTTTACAATCTGTCTCACTTATATTCTATAACAATACCAGCTAAATAATTACTAACCTGCCTGGTGGCACAACCTCAGCAGCCTATCAGCAAAGGCTCGCCAATTCGCGGATCGAATACCTGCATCTGTAACATAAATGAAGTAATATTGGAACATACCTCTCCATACTATAGGCTAGGATAGCATTTCTTACATACTTAATTACATGGATACTTACTCAGTAGTGGGGCGTTGGGCATTTGGCAGGCCTCCTGGATCCAACGGTTCTTTTGGTCCTACTTCCATTGCTTCAGGTCCACATGGTGGTAACGGACATGTTCACCAGTCCTCGGAATGCCTGTGGCACTGGTGAGATCATGTGCCAACCGCTTCCACGCCTCTGCCTTGTATGCACCCCAGTGAACCTGGCTCTGCATGAGTTGTGCTTCATGATCATGGACTAGGAGCCAAACCATGCATTTTGACTCCTCAACACCCCACCTCTGTGCTCTAAAGCGAATTCCCTCTCCTGCACCTTCCATCCTGACTGCAAATGGGTACCACAATCAGTTATGCTGTGTATTCCCGCCTATGGGGCTTATATATGCTGGTTTTCCCGCACTTATTTGTGATTGGCCATTTTGGATATTTATCAGCTTAAAAAACCTGCTTTGTCATGCTTCTATTTACATTCATTCCTATATATATGCTAATACTGCATTTCGCAGTACAACTGTCATGGCTTAATGGTTCAGTACTTTGACTATGGTGCACAGCATCCTGGGTTCGAGCCTGGCCATTGCTTTTTTTTATTTTACTACTGTCTAGACAGCTAGGAGGTGTGTCTGTGTAAAGGCGGCTTTGATACAGCTTGCCCAACACTGCCCGCTGGTAAGCTGGTTGTCACGGTGCGCAGCTCCGCTCAAGCGGCTTACACTGGTTGACATTTTATTTGGCTATAAGCACTCATATTACGCTGGGTGAAGTGTTGCTCAGCTACGGGAACTCATTTTAAGCATGTTAAAGCATTGCTTAACTCCGGGCACTTATATTAAACCTGTTAAACCACTGCTCACCTGCAGGCAGTCATATTAAGCCTGTTAAAGCGCTGCTCACCCATGGGCACTCATATTCAGCTTGTTAAACCGCTGCTCACCTATGGGCACTCATATTACGCTTGTTAAAGCCTTGCTCAGCTATGGGCAATTATGATCCTTTTTTAATATTTTATTATGTCGGATTTCTTCAGAGAAACATGGCCCATTTCATTACATTTTACTTAATTTATAGTTTTAGATATATATATATATATATATATATATATATATATATATATATATATATATATATATATATATATATATGTCAGGGTATTGCTTCATGCTTATTTAAATAAAAATGGTGAATGATGTTGTGGGGGCTCGAACCGTGACTACCTCCTCTTTGGCCAACGTCTCTACCGCTACGCTATTGCTACTTGGCTTAATTTGCATATTTAGATCTTATATGCTTTTCAATGTCTGCTAACTGTGGCTGAGCGGAGGGCATACCCAAGCAAATGAGCACAACTACAGGCAAACATTTTGGAAATTATAAAAAAAAAAAAATTAAACTGCTGTTTTTATGTTTTACATTACAGTTGGGTTTATAGTCTGTGGGGTCATGTGTGGTGTTGTGTTCCTTGACATTTCCGTTGACTCGCTCATGGGTGTTTACTTTCAGGACTCTGACTCTTCTGGGGGCGTGTCCCTTTGCAGAACTCGGCATTCAGACACGCCCCCTACTTTCCTACACAGACCATGTTAGCCTAGGGTATGATTCAGCATGCCCTCATGAATATGCATGGCATGCTGACGTCATACCGTTAGACTGCAGCCTCCATGTAAGACATATTAACTCTTACACTGAGGTTTCGTGAATCCGGCCCCAAATGTCTTCAATACATTTTGAAATGTAAATAAATCAAAACCATACACCAAACATACAAAGTCTAGAGCATTTCTCCCTGGGCCTCCCCTGAAAATGGGCTTTGTCCCAGTCATACTTTCCTTGTAAACAAATGTTAAATATAGAAGTGAATAATAAATACAATAAAAGTGAATGAAATTAATAATGTAACCATATTTAGTATATCATCTCTGTAAAGAGTACATAAACTATATACATGTAAAATACCAGAATATGAACCAGAAAAAAAATCTCAGAACCCACTTATAAAGCATCACTAATATGCATACAACATTACATAGAAATATTGTCAGTAAAATCTTCAGTAAAGTTTGGGAAATGCTGAAATTCTTGCAAAGCTTCCTCTGAAAAGGACTTCAGTGCCAGCACACTCCAGACTCCAATCCCCAGTGCAATGACTTTTGGACAACTGACTATCAAGAAATGAATGTTTGATTGTTTTTTGTTGAAATGCTCCTTATCTGGAGTGGCTCTTCTCCGTTTGCCCTTGCTAAAACTCAGGCTCACTCCTCTCCCCTGCCCTACCCCCATTTACCACCCACCCCCACTACCTCTACATTTATTCTTTCCTTAATTCCTTCCACTCTACTACAGCATTGAATCAACTACACAACTTCCTAACCCCTCCCTTCACCCCTCTTAATGTCAATTAAATCTTGTCACACTATGTCTCAGACTTCAATACACTCTTTTAACCTAATAATAATCACTCTACTTTCAATTCTTTCCTATCTTAACTACCTTCCTATCCCCTCTTATATTTTCATTCACAATATGCATCACACTTCTACACATTACTTTCACACTATGCATTAAACTTCAAACACACTATCTATCCATCTTTATCTTCTATAGCACATGAGCCCTACTCTTCAAACACTACCCTCCTATTTAATTTCAGAGTTATTCCCATCCTACCCCATCCTCTTCTCCCTCACCCCCACACCCATCCAAATACACAATTCATCATCACCTGTACTCACCCTCTTTAACAAACTATATTAGACTCATACTAGACAGGCTCTCACTGCCTCTTTCCAGGGACATCCACCCCAACACTGGCCCTACCAACACCACACCCAACTCTCATCTCCATCTACCACATTCCCTCACCCCCAATAATTTTCTTTTTATTACAATTAATGCCCAAAGCCTTAGAAATAAAATTCCCATTCTTCATGCTTGGCTGTCCCATAATCAAGCTGACACAGTTGCCATCTCAGAGACTTGGCTTAATTCTAATATAAAAATAAGGAAATTCTCCCACCAGGCTACCAAAAGCTATGCTCTGATAAACCCAACAAAAAAGGTGGAGGAGTAGCTATACTCTACCCCTCTTCTTACACTGTTAGGCCTTACACCAATCCCATTCCTAAATTTGCCAGTTCTGAACTCTGTATTGCTCTCCTTAAACTTAAACACAAATCCATATGCATTGCTGCTCTCTATATTCCTCCAGACAACAACATCCCTATACTTGAAGACATACTCTTCTGGTTTTCAACTAACATCAAAAATGAAACAGTTATTTTAGGTGACATAAACTTAAACTGGGCCATGATAAACTCTAAATCCCCCTCCCTAAATATCAACCTCTACAACTACACCCAATTAATAAACTCTCCTACCATGCAAAACAAAGGTGGAACCACTGGTACCATCAATGACTGGATCTTAATGTCTTATCCTAACCTTATCTCAGATACTGGCACCTTTCCTGACTCTCTCAGTGACCACCTGCCTGCATTTCCTGACCGTCCCTCCTCTCCCCCTCAAATGCTACACCACTACGTACATTTTCCAATTTCAACCCACAAATATTCATAGACTGCCTAAAATTAACAGATTAGTCACCCATAAAAACCTTGCCTCTTGACAATGCCATTGATTACTTTAATAAAACCTTCCTGAACCATCTTAACAACCTTGCTCCACTAAAAACTAAAAGAGTTAAAATCACCCAAACAGTCCTTCAATTAATTCTTGTATTAATTCTAGTATTAATTAATTCTTGCAGTTCTTGTATTATGCGGAAATAATCAGTTCTATAACTCCAGTTCATGTTACCTAGCAATGCAATTGTTTTATAACACACACGCTACAGATGGTACTGTGTCATATCTATATTGTTCTGCATATCTAACTTAATCAACCTATACTTATTGACTCCTATATCCTAAAGATGTTAACTCTGATCTAAATTTGTATTGTATATGTTCTACATTGCTTAAATTTGATTTACATATGTTAGTTTCATTTTGATTATATGTTTTCCTTTATACGTTGTGAAATTTGATTTACGTATGTTAGATTCATTTACATTATTTTGTTACACTTGTGGAGCTTTCCTCCCCGGGCCTCCACTGAAAATGAGTTTTTGACCCAGTGGACTTTCCCAGTCAACAGATGTCAATAAATAAATAAATAATAAACAAATCATGCACCTAAGAAACAAAAAGTGGAAACTTTACCATAAAAATATGACCCCGTGTCCTAACAGAAGTTAAACAACTCAGTAACATTGCAAAAAAAGCTAATAATCAGGGATTGAAAATCATACTACAATAAAATTCAATCAGAAAATGTATCCAACCCAAGAAAATTCTGGGACTCTATCGCCTCCCTTCTCCACCCAGGCAATAAGGATAATCCATCCCCAATCTAAACCTTACTGATCTAAAAAATGCCTCTAACTTCAGTACCTTCTTCATATAATCCATAGCTAAACTCACCACCAGCTTCTCTCACCACTCTCAACCTCCTCCCACAACCAACTCCTCTACTTCTCCACACAATCTGACTACCCCTACTCCTAATTTTAGCTTCTCTCCTGTCGCTATAAGCAAAATAAAGAAGCTTCTCCTTCAACTCAAACCATGCTCCCCTGCCCTAGATAATCTACCCACAACTTTCCTCAAATTGTCTGCTGACAGCATTGCCCATCCCATCTCTATCTTACTAAACTGATCCATACTAGAAACATACGTCCCCTCACTATGGAGACACACCTTTATCATTCCACTCCATAAAGGAGGCAAAAACACTAACACTTCTAATTTTCAGCTCATAGCCATCCTATCCCCACTATCAAAAATCATGGAGAAATGTATTCAATCCCAAATGATGCCCTTTATGACCCAAAACAACCTACTAACCTCTACACAACATGGTTTCCATCCCGGTTATAGTACCATCACTGCCCTCCTCTCCTTTATAGACTCCATAAACCTTGCTCGCAACTCTGGCAAAATAGTTTCTACTCTGTTCTTTGACATCTCCAAAGCCTTTGATACTGTTTCTCACCCCTTACTATTATCCCATCTCTCCTCTCTCAACCTCTCCCCTCCTACCATCACCTGGTTCACCAGCTACCTCTCTGAAAGACAGCAAGTCGTCAAATGGAAAAACTCACTCTCTTCCTTTCTACACACCCCAACCGGAGTTCCCCAGGGTGTCATCCTAGGTTCCCTCTTCTTTAACATCTTCATTAATAACTTCCCCCAGTCTCTCTCTGATGCCAAACAAATTCAATAAGCTGACAATTCGACCATTATTTGTACAGCAGACACCCTCTCTGACCTACTTCTCAAAACTCAGTTAGCCTTCTCTAATACCGAATCATGGATACATAGTAATCACCTCACCTTAAATGCCAATAAAACAATGTTAATAATCTTCTCCCATCCAAAAACACAAATATAGACAAAAACTCTTTTACAGTGACTGCTCAGAATAACATCCTGATAGAAATAGTATCACATACCAAACTGCTCGGTGTCATAATTGATGAAAATATAAAATTTGACATCCATATCCAAGCTAATATCAAAAAAACTCACCAAAAACTAGGTCTCTTGTATAGACACAATCATTACCTTACCCCCTCCACCAGACACACCCTTACCTCTTCTTACCTTCTCCCCTCTCTTATGTATGACACCCCCCTATTCACTAATCTTCAGCTACAATAAAATCTCCAAATTTGCCACCAACTCCAGAAACTCGTTGCATCACTGTCTCTCTCTCCACTCCCTGAAATGGCTTGAACTTCCTAACTACCTCATATTCCTTAGACTTACTACTGCTCACAAGCTCATATTCAAACCTTCTAGTTGTCCTTCTCTGTCCAACTCTTTAACCCCTACATTCCCAACTGCTCTCTAAGATGAGAAAACCACAATCTTCTAAACATATATAAGCCTTGTCGACCCCCTGGCCACCTACTATTATCCTGCTCCCTAGCTAAACTGTGGAATTCTCTCCCTACCACCCTTCAAAATACTCAGAGCCACTCAAACTTCAAAACTCTTCTCCAATCTCACCTCCTTTCAAGGTGGGAATGTTCCTGTACCCCTAACACATAAACTCTTTAACACCATCTCCCATGCACTATATACCTCAACCTTCTGTCAATGTGCTGTCTTACCCTTTGCCTCTCCTTCCTCTCCTACCGTATACCTTATAAAGTTCCTCCAACCCACTCCCTTTCTCCACTATATACCACCTTTTACCTCTCCCACCTCAACTTCTTCTCTCTACTCTCCTCATATTTCTAACTTCCAAAAAAAGCTTGTTTTACTTACATGTTTTTTAATCTGAAATACCTGCACTTTTAAAATGTTTAGACTACATGAATCTCACTTTTGTAAACCATTACCTAGGATTTTTTTAACAAATTGTATGTTATCTCTATATTTTTCACTGTTCTACTACTTTATTTAGTTTTATATAACTATTGTAAAATTGTCTATATCCTGTGGAGCTTTTCTCCCCGGCCCTCCACTGAAAATGGGCTTTTCCAGGCCCAGTGGACTATCCCAGTCATCAAATTGTGATAAATAAAGTGATCATCTGTCCATAGGTTACCTGCTTCCATGATTTCTCTTTCAGTTGGTATCATCGTAGATACAGTATTGTCATACTTGAAAATTTAGAGATAGAAATTAAATTTAAAGTTCACCATTGGGTAGCAAAAAGAGTTGTCATCACTGGCCCCCATTTTCTACATGGGTCAGGGTGTTGTGTCACCTGTTGCCAGCTCTCTCTTTTTCTCAGTTCAGTGAAACTCTCCTACTTTCTTCCACAGTCATGCCTGTCACAGGTATTTTTTCAAACAGTGCATCCAGCTCTTTGTTGGATGCCCTCAGTTCTTCTTCCCTGCATCATGTCTCTCCCAAATCTTCAATAGATTGTCTTCTTCTTTCCAGCACATGTGTCTGAACCACATTACTATGTCCTCTCCTTAACCTCCTCTGAAATCGGATCTAATTGAGCTTTTGGTTGATGTCCTCATGGCTTGATCTGTCGCACATTGTTCATCCTACCACACATCTCAGGCACTTCTATCATCTCTAGCTTCCTCACTTGCTCTACCTTCACTGTCCAGGGTTTTGTACCACACAGTAGTACTGGCCACATGACTGTTATTTACACCTTAGATTCTTTGGTATTATTCTGTCAGACACTACCCATGGCACTCTGTGCCATTTGGCTGCATGCTGTCTGATTCTAACTTTGATATCTCATTCAAACCCTCCTTCTCCTCAAACACCCCTCCCAGATACTTGCAGCTGTTAAACTGTTACACTGATTTCCCTTCCATACCAATTTTCAGCTTATTCTGATTTCCTCATTTACTGCCATGACATTTGTGTTATCTGTACTCATTTTCATCCTGTGTTCCTTCAGATTCGCATTTCACTAACATCATTGTCTGATGTTCTTTTTCAGAGTCTGTAATACTGCATTGTATGTATACAGCAGCTTTATTGATCTGTTTGCTAATGTAGTCCATCATTAGTATGAGCAGCAGTGGATTCAGAGCTATACTCTGATGCACACCCACTCCCACTGGGAACTCCTTTGTGAGTTCAGAGACATTCTTGTACCATTTGGTCTTTGTACTGTCAGTTCACCAATTCTTTCTGTGTTTCTGTGATTTTGAGCCATCACAGCACTGTCCACATCAGCTTTCTTGGAACCTTGTCATTTACTTTTTCCAAGTCTAGGAATATCCAGTTGAACTCTTTCCTCATCTCTGGCTTCTTCTCCAATATGTTTAACACTGAAAACATTGTGTAAGTTGTGGTATACACTGATCTGAATGTAAACTGATCATCTCCAATCTTACATTCAATAGCTCTGCGTATTCATATATCAGTCACCCTCTGCAACACTTTTATTCAGTGTGGCCAAAGTTTTTGATACTGCTACACTGTCCAAAATTGTCAATGGCTCCTTTGTTCTTGCATATTGTCAGAAATCAGCATTCTTTTGTCATGGATTGCTTAAGAATAGTTTATTGTAGTGAGTAACATATAATAGCTAATATAAATGTCACAGCAGTAGAATTAAATGGTATAAAGAATAATATATCACATAACTGAAAGCACAACATTAGTATAAGTACATCTGAACAAGTCTTGTATCAGCCTTCAAATGACATTCCTGTCCTAAACATATACCTTGTATTACTTCAGTCTATTAACTTTCTTCTGAGAACAATATCCACTCCTCTTAACCTTGGTTCTCAGGCCTTATCTTGTCTTGCAGGTGCCTGGCATAGCCTATCTGCCTTTTCATTATCAAGCATTCCATTGCAAGTACGGATATCTTTCCCTTGAGAAAGGAACATTCTGTAATATTCCCTTGAGAATCATTATTTATGCACATCTCATGCTTAGCCAGCAAGGTTATCTTTTCCCTTCTGCTGAACTGTCCTTCCCTTAACTGTATACATAAATGAAACACAAGTTTGACACTATATTTTTAGACCAAACATTTAATCTACCTTTTTCCCTAATAGCTATTTTAAAGTGAAGGCTTCCAGTCTATCAGCTTCCCCTGAGGTCCCTAATGAAAGTTTTACAGGGACCTTCTTTTGTAGCTGCCATTACAAAAGTATCATATCTGTATTACTAACTACTATAATCTGATTTGAACATATGGGTTTTATGCCACCTTCCACTAACATTTTTGTAATACACAGTCTGCAAAGCGACACTATAATAGTCAATGCTATCAAAATCAATATAACTAATAGAAGGTAATTTAAAATTGTTCCACCTCAACCCTGGAATAGATTTGTAATCCAATCTGTCCATGAGGTGTTACCAATATCTCACACCTTGGTCATTACCTGACTCATAATCTGCAAATGTGTCCTGATAGATTCACTTTTATCTGGTAAATTGCTACAGCATTCCATTTGAATCAACTCACAAGTTCCATGATGGGAAGCCAGCAGGTAATAAAGGGCCATACGATTCTGGAAGACCACCTTATACATCATGGTTATTTCTAAAGTGGTGTCCTTTATGCTCTCAAAGCTGCTATTAGCTAATACTTGCAGTAAGTTGGCTAATTTAAGTAAATCCCAGATAGCTTTAACAGCTGCATATGCAGGAAATATACATGCTCCAGGTATTACCCCATCACCTAGATCCATAGTTTTTAGAGTCTTTAAGTCCAAGTTCTGATGTATGTCTGATGTATCTAAACCCTGCACATTATTCTGAAAGTCAGTGTTAAAGTCTCTTTTGATTCTGTGGTTTCTGAAACTTATTGACCCTGGTAAATTTCTTAAAATGTCTTATGGCTGGTATTACATATCCTATATAACAATAGTCATACCAGTTTGATGGTAGGCATTTATGATGGTAGGCATTTATAGGCTCTGTTTCCACACACTTAATACATGTGCTTTAAGGCACAGTTAGAATGCCAACCTTGCTGTTCCAGAAGCAACATGAAGAAAATGCCATACACAGTCTCAACTTGTTTCCTGTGAGTCTTCGGTCAGAGTGGACAGAGTACGAACTGTTAACCCTGCATATTTCTTCGGTCAGAGTGGACAGAGTACGAACTGTTAACCCTGCATATTTTCCTTCCCTGTCTCTATACACTGTAATGGTAAAGTTACACTGAATATTGCCTATGTTTTCTACCTTATGAGCTGGTACCTCATTGTACCTCGATGCCTCTCTCTTATAGCAAATGAAACCTTTTCCTGTTGTCCATGCAGTCAAGTATTACATATTACTAACACTAATCTTCTCAAATATTGTACTATTTAGACCACTCATTTTTCCATTATATAGCCATTCGGGCATGATGGCTATTTCCTGAATACTAACTAAAACTGACACTAGAGAGATACCTATCCCTTGCCACTAGCTCATTAACACATATCCAACACTGAGACAAATTAAAAGTATTTACATAGGTAAACCAAAGCTTAGTAAATGTATTATAAGGTGGATACCAGACTTCTCATTTTAGCACTTCCATTTTTACCAGGTGATGTTCTGTAAATATAACCAAAACTTGAAACTCAGCTTATAAAATGTGATATTTTGATGTCACTACCCTACATGAATACATATCTGCATCTGCCTTATATACTTGTGTCAATCCTAAAGGAAATATGCCTTCAGATGTTTGAGACAAATCAATGTACATTGGATTTTCAAGCTGTTTGTCTACTAAAATGTCTGTAATATTAACATTACATGCAAACAATGTTTTATTATGTCTATACCACTGATACTCTACTATATCTAAAAAAAAAAAAACAGTAAGCTGTAAAAGTTTCATTTTCTGACACATAAACTGTTTCATGGTCAGCTGACATCTTCAGCTGTAATTCTTCTGCTGGTAATCCAGTTGTCATAATAAATGAATGAAGCATCCTAGACTTTGCAAAATACACAAGCAAGCAAAGCAATAACACCAGACTGAGCCCTACACACCATTATCCCAAGTCACTGCTGAGGTATTGGAAAGGCCTTCCTAAAGTTCCAGCATCCTTGGCTGCATATCTTGTGCAATAAGTCCATCCAACCTCCCCTTCCCCACCTCCTGTGCAAGGCTGAATGGCTGCTGTCAAAATGCATGCATTTCATATCAAAATATTCACAAATCCAAAGAAGACAATGTATTGTGTCACAACCTGCAAACTACAAAAAGCAGTATCGCTTTCTTGAATTTACATCTGTATTTTTAACAAGCTTTAATAGGTTAACATGCACAATTTTAAATGTCCTATCTCTGTCATTGTTCTCACTTTTCTTGATTTGATATACCACTGGCCCTACCTGCTTGACTATGGTATATGGTCCTTCCTGGTTTGAGGCAAAATAGCATGAAACACAAATCGCTTCA
Organism: Protopterus annectens; assembly: GCF_019279795.1. Classification (NCBI taxonomy): domain Eukaryota; kingdom Metazoa; phylum Chordata; order Ceratodontiformes; family Protopteridae; genus Protopterus; species Protopterus annectens. The sequence goes on from NC_056732.1 coordinate 1,731,573,815, forward strand.
GCATGACCTGTTGACCCTGCTTTAAGTGTACAATGTCAGCTGGGATACCTAGCATATTCTATATCCTGAAGCCATGAAATAGACTCATGTTGTTGATAGAGTCCTGCAAAGTCTTTTACCAAGCCTGATGATGTGCTACAGTGAAATGAGAAGGCTGTGATCCCACGGATGGGTGAAAAGAAACATTCAATGGTATTTTTCTTCCTGTCATTAACTCAAAGGGTGAGATTCCAGATTTAACATTGGGTGATGCCCTTATTCCTATCAAAAAGCTGCCAAATGAATGATGCAATTAGGCCCCTTCTCTATACAAGTTTTAGTAAGTCTCTCAGTAATGGTTCTATTCATTCTTTCCACCATTCCATTAGACTGTGGGTGATATGGAACATGAAATCTCTGCTGTATCCCTAACAGGTTACACACTTCTTTCATAACCTGACTTGTGAATTGAGTACCATTATCAGTTTCAATGATCTGTGGCCATCCCCAATGTGAAAAATATTATTCCATAATGCAGATGCAGTAGTTTTTGCTGTCATGTCCTTAGTGGGAATAGCCTCCACCCACTTGGTAACTGTTATCACCAAGTATCATCTTTTGTTGGGCGAAGAGGTCCCACCACATCTGTCTGTATACTGTCTCATGCTCCCTCTGAAACTGACACTCTTTGCAGCTGATGTTTCTTTAATGTAGGGCTTGTCTTCAAGCATATTTTGCATTCCTCCTGGTTTGTTTGCATAGTGTTTTCAGCTGAACATTCCAAAACTTATATTTTATGATCTTCTATATTTTCTGGAAGCCTAAATTACCCTGCAATTGATGGTTGTACTTGAATAACTGCTTAGCCAATGATTTTGGTAAACAAGTGCAAAAGTGCCCCTTTTTTCTATTTTGTACATAACCTATCTTACTCCAGGAACTAGTCTGGCAACTTCACATTGTGCCATTTCATCAGCATCCCCCTGAATTTCCTGGATCTTTGCCAGATCTGCCTCAACTGTTAAGCTGCCTTGGCTTATCTCTGTGATACATCTCACTGCTCTGGATATAAAGGAACCCCCCTCCTTGGCAGCTTTTTTTGCTGCTGCATCAAAAAAAAGAAGATTACTATTTTTTACTTGATGTGCCTTTACCCTGTAGATGCTCCATCTATTTCTGTTTTTCCATCCAAGATCATTTAATTCCTTAATAACTGCTGCATGCTTTAAAGGTTTACCTTTACTGTCTACCAATCCCCTCATGGCCCAAATTTCCAAATACATGGTGAGGGCTGTTACTACATAGGAGATAATAGTGTAAACTGCAAATCTTGTGTAACATGTGCCTTTTTCATAAAATCTTGAACCATCTACATATACACACTTGGTTTCTGTATTGAATTGATCTGAAAAAGCTGATTTAGGAATTTGGTCCATCTGTTCCTCACAAGTATGTGGGGTCCACTCACACACCAACTGTTGAGACAAATAATATTTTTCCCAACTTCTACAGAAATAGTCATCTGTTGTAAAGTTATAATCTTTTTGGACAGTGTAGCTTGTTTCACAGCTCAATGTCTGTCTGAATACAGTAGCATCTTGACTGTATGATGTGGTGTTAGCACTATTATTGGAGAGAACTCTGTGATGAATTTGGACTGTTGAATCCCCCAATATATAGCTAACAAAGCCTTTACACAAGGGTGATAAGCCTTCTCCACTGATATAACATTCTGCTGAAAAATGTAATAGCTGCTAGCCTAGTCTGGATAACTTGCTGTAAAGTATGAGGGTATTTCTGGAGTAAGACTGCAGAAATGTTGTCATTTTCAGCTGTTGCTTGCAAATATTCTGCTGATGGTATAACCAGTTCAGTAACTATTGCCAGTTTCTGTTTCAGTGTCTCCACTGCTTTCTTTCCCTCTTCTAACCATACCAAAATTGTAGTACTGTTAACTTTCTATCAATCATGTTATACAAAGGGACTGCCAAGACTGCTTAGTCTTCTATAAACTCCCTGTTATAATTCATAATTCCCCAAAAACTTCTGCAAATCCTGAATTGTAGTAGTAAAGCGCATACTGAAAAGTGAGTGCACTCTTTCCCTGCATGGTGTTCGAACCTGGAGGTTGTACAGTCACCCCCAAGAATTTACCCTCTGTTGCTTCAACTGCATTTTACTGGCATTGACTTTAAACCCAGCATTTTGTAAAGCATCATGTAGTATCTGCAAGTGCTCCTTTTCTGTTTCTGTCTGTATCAGGAAATCCTTTACATATTGTAACACTTTATAACCATAATTCAATGGCCTTAGTACCCATGCTAATGTCTGATGAAACAGCACTAGAGAATTTACAAATCCCATTGGTAGATGTGTCATTAAATACTGAGTATCCTCAAAGGTGAAAGCAAACCATTTCTGTGAGGATTCAGCTAAAGGTATAGCAAAAAGTGCATTTGCTAAATCAATAACTGTAAACCATTTACTGTGTGGATCTAATTTAACAGCCATTTCAGATGTATCAGGCACCACATGTACAGCTGGTGTCATGTATTTATTTACTAACCCTAAGTCTTATTCTAATGTATAACTACCATCCTTTTTTCTTTACTGGCCACATGTGTGAATTTGATGGGCTTGACCCTTTAATTATAATGCCTTTTCCTTCCCAATCTGTAATGCATATCTGGATATCTTCCACTACTTCTCGGGGAATGGGGGTACTGTTTCTGATATGGTGGTAACCTGTCTGTAGGTTTTTCTGCCCTTACAGTGTCAGTAGTGACCAGATCACAGTCTGTTTTATTTTTGGCACATAATTCTGGAAACTCTTCCATCAACTGATATCTTAAATCCTGCACCTCATTGTACAGTCTACTGGACACAGATTTTTAAATATTTCTTCTCTCTGCATCACTGTAGTTATTACAGCATCTTTGTTTCTCCACAATATTTTATTATTAAAATCTAACACAACACCTAATCCTGACATAATATCCTTCCCAAAATGGTACTGTCACACTCAGGATGTAACAAGCATTTTACTGTTACCATTTTCCCAGGGTCTTTGGCTTTATTCAGAAATCTAATTTCTAAAGACGTGCTGCTGACTGCAGCTGCCTTTGACCCTTCAAACTCTGATAGCATTAGAACTGTACTTGGGTCCTCCACCAGAGGTCTGTTTGTAACTGAAACAGAAACCCTTATGTCACTTACTACATTGTGCCATAATTCCTTTCCCATGAATGGTCTGCCATCCTTACCAACATTAAATGAAGTCAAATACACCCGTTGATTTGGTGTTGAACTGCCACACCCTTTCTAACTATTCTGAAAGTCATCTGCTATGTCACTAGCAATCACATTAACTTGAGCTACAGCATAATTCTGATCATCCCTCTGGCTGGATCTTTGTTCATTTACATTATTTACACAGTTATTAACTGTACCAGACTGAACTGTGTCTGAAAAACTAACAGTACCTTCTGTGCTCTGCTTCCCCACCAGTACAGTATGTGCACTCCCTTCCGAAAACAATACATCAGTGTGAACATCACACTGAGCAGAAGGTGTAGGAACTGCTGGTGCTGTGTCTGGCTCAGATTTGAAACCTTCCACACAACATTATGTATAATCAACACCACTTAATACACTCTGATGACATACAAAATTATAAAACAATACAAACATGAGGGAAAATTATAATTATCAAACGAGCCAAGTGCAACAAAAATGGCCTCCCATTGCAAAGTAAGGAGAAAAAAATCCCCCAATATTGTGCAGGCAATCATCTCTCCCTAAACTGGATCTCTTACATATTCTGCAGCCTGTCACCCAATAATCAACTCATCTTAAAGCCAAGCCCTGTATACCCAACACATTGTTCACATTAATGTGAATAATGTTTCTCCTTTGCACTTTCTCCCAATTTCTTATCACCTTAATTTGGCCTCTCTATCTATCTGTACCATCAATACACTCTGATACATTCTGACTTTATTTACCTCATTAATGTAGTATTTTATTATATTCTATTCTCTCTGTACCTTGCACTCCTTCTATGTTAGACTTTTTAGCTGTCCACCTATGACAAAATCTGCTCATTTTCCTCTTCCCTCCAACTTTCTCTAACTCTCTCATACACAGCAAATAAAATATCAAGCTCTAGGAATAGGTTTTACAAAAGTAATCCCCCACTCCCTTATAACCTCATTCTAAATGACCTTTACAAAGGGCTCTGATAGAACATGAGAGTGCTAACAGCTGCATCCTGTCACCATCTCCAGCACTTGCTGTTACCCAAACCCCATCTTTGGTGCAACTGCAAATGCACTCTAAACCACCTGAGGATCTGCCTCATATATTGATCCCACATAATAGGAAAATTCTTCAGTTTTATAACCTTTGAAAAACCTTCTCCCATTCGTTCCACTTCATTATTTTTATTTGGAAGTGATATAAGATTGGGGTCATTATGTGGTTTTAAATATTGAAAGGTTATGGGAGAGAATACAGAAAGAAAAATAAAGGAGATAAAAACTTCAAATAATAGCTCTGAATTTCATTCTGGAAGTGAATTATATTTTTTCTATTAAGTGAAATGGCTTACCAGATCTTGTGTTGGGCGAGTTTCCTAATGCAGCCCATTACAGATGATCAAGAGGTTTGGTCATGATTTATTAGGTCAGCAGACCTTAAATCTACTTCTTCCATAAGCTGAATGTAACGGAACTTCTAGAGAGTACATTAAGTAATGTATCTTTCCCAATAACTGTTCTGTTTTTCTGACTTGGCTGGCACAATATAATACATATATTTCTGACATATTCCATACAAGCATTCAAAAGCAGTTAAACTGCTGTCACAAACAAGATATTTAAATGTAATACATCTAACAAAAACAGATATTATGATAAACATATGGAACACTTGAAATGATTACATTTCTATATAAATATCAAGACGTTTAACCGTGTTTCACTGCCTGAAAATTCCACATTTTATCATACCCTTAGAGAAAATGTGCCTGAAGAATCATGATCTAATAATTAAACATCTTCCCAAATGGAGAGCCAATAAGACACCTGTGACACATGAGCATGCTTTGTTATATAATACCAAGCCCAATAATGCTATGGTTTGATTTTAATATGTTTTGAAAAGTTTACATTTACGACAGCTCATACGAGCAGATATTGCCCTCTCATGTCATACACAACAGGCAGTAGTTTTAAAGGATTTATATAAGTAGTAAATAATAGTGCAAGGATATTCTTTTCATGTGACTTCAGGATGATGTTGGTGAACTGGAAGACACCAGATAGGGAGTATTAACTTTTATATGTAAAAGTATTACATTTTATCAGGCTCAAAGAAAGATTAGATGCCTACATAAAAAAAAAAAAATGAAACTAGTGAAGATAGGTGAATGCTGCCAGCCTAGTCAGATAGAATTTTGTAGATAACTCTGTTATTTGTAAATATTAATATAAGCCACAGGCTTGTCTCTTAAATGTGAAAAGACCGTATTGGATGTTGAACTGAAAAAAATGCAACTGCAGTGCACTCTGCTGTAAGAAAGCTAAGACTACCTGGATGAAGGAATTCTAGCTATTATTTTGACACCACAGTTAATTGCTAGAATTTTCATATATAATGTGTTTTATTGCTCTGGCTTCCTGACCAGCTACAAGATCAAAAGGGCTGTTACACTCTGACCTTCTGTTAGCCTGGGAAACAGAAAATAATGATGTAATCGGAAATGAGTCAGTGGTACTGTGTTATCAATTTAAGGACAGAGAGACTCAGAGCATTACCATTTGTCTTGAGAACATCCAACATCACCAGCACTGCTTTGCTCTATATGTAAGTTTATTTTAGAACTGTGTTTTCTCTTAGATTTGTGTTTTTCGGCTTTTCTTATTTAGGGGTCGCCACAGTGGCGGCTCCAGTCCGCTAATGATTGGTAGTTCATTTTTACGTGCCGAGTTACCAGCCCTGATGCACAACCTTCAATGAAGGCATGCCCAATAATGCACAACTCCACGCAGAAGACACTCTAGCTGAGAATCGAACTGTGAGGCGACAACGCTACTGTAGCACCACCACCGCGGGTGGTGTTTTCTCTTATATACAGCTAGGAAATAGGAATACTAAATTTGTTTTTTTCTGTACTGATGTCAGAACTTTTCTACTGTATTATTTTAAACATTTCTCTGTGATATCTGAACTCTTGACTAGCACTGTGTAGTAAGAAGTATTGTCTTGTGTTTTTAATATTTATTATTAAATATTTTTAAATCTTTCAACTGTGGCTGCTTTGTGTAGAGATAATTTAAGCTCTAGAGTACATTATATGTCTATAGTGATACTGTCCAAGTCACTCCAAATAAGCCTTGACTGTTCAGTTCCACTTACCATTTGGATAATAATAATGCACAGTAATAATTGGACACCCTTTAATAAGAGCCTTTTTAGTAGCTGATAAATAGTGGGTGGTGGCAGGAATTTCTACCATATAGTCTGGATAAGAGGGGCACAGCTGGAGAACCTGTGCCAGTCTTCCTTATGAGGTTCTGTGTGGTTGTATATAATTCTTATCTCAAAGTGTGTGTCTGTCAGCTACTTGGGCAGGGACACAAAGCACTGCTTGGACAGAAAAGGTGCTGGAGGTTTTAGCTTGCCCACTAGGCTGAGATCTGGGCCTTATAGCTGTGCCAGTGGGGAGTCTCACTGGGGATCTGGAGAGAAAGGGAAAAAACAGCCCTAGACTGACTGTGATCTCTGTGTGCTCTTAAGGGAAATTGTACTTTACTGTGTGTATTTGTTATCCTGCCCTATGTGGATGCCCCTCACTGGTGTTAGTGGTGAGGATAAAGGGTCCTTGATTGCTGGGCCAGTGCATGAGTGTCACATGTTAATTGTTTGGCAGTGTTGGAATATCCACACCACATATTAATTGGTTGGCAAACACTAATTGGCTTGTAGTGGTGTGAATAGTGAATTCCTGTAGCTTGTGTACAGCGATCACTGATGGTGTTTTATACTCTAAGTCAGCCAAGCAGTGAATACTCAGAGTTCAGATCACAATTGTTTTATTTTTTTTTTGTTAGCTTAGTTAGTCAGGAAGAGCAGGCAAGCATGTCAGCAGTGGAGTACAGAAAGCTGACAAGGAACCAGCTGGCTGAGATGTGCCAGGCTAGGGGACTGGTGCATGGAAACTTGACTAAGGAAGACATGATTGCAGCTTTGGTCACAGCTGCAGAAGAAAACAGCAACCATGAGGATGATCAGATTGGCAGTGGAGATGTACCACACTCTGAGAATGGACAGCTCAACATTTCTGCAGAGGACTTAAAAATCCATTTGGAGTTAAAGAGACTTGAGTTGGAGGCCAGGCATTTGGAAATAGAAGCAATTGAGAGACTGAGGCATGTAGAGAGTGAGGACAATGAGAAACAGTGATGTTTGCAGGCTGAGGTGAATGAGAAACTGCTATGCCTGGAAGCTGAGGAAAAGGAAAGGCAGAGGCAGCATGAAAAGGAGATGCTGATATTTTCTAGAGTCATGGAGGTAATGGGGAAGGGAGTAACCAGACCCCAGAAGCACAAAAGGTCAGTAATGTTCTTCTATAGTTTAAAGAGGAGGATAATTTTTATAGTTTCATTCATATGTTTGACAGGGCATGTAAACAGTATGATGTTGACCAAAGGATCTGGGTACGATTCCTAACCCCCTTACTCCATAGTAAAGCTGTAATTGTGTTGTCTAAAATTTCTGATCAGGAATGTTTTGATTATACTATTGTTAAAAACTGCTTGTTAGAATTTTTTAAGCTAACACCTGAAACTTATAGCAAAAAGTTTCATGAGCATAGATGCTAGGCAGATGAAAGTGTGTTTGAATATGTTGCTGAACTGAGCACTTACCACTTTTGAAGGACTGGCAGACCTTTTAGTGAGAGAAAATGTTATTAGCACTTTTCCTGAGGACATGAGGCTCTGGTTAGCTGATAGACAATGTGCTACTTCAGATGAGTTGGGGAAGAATGGAGACCTATACCTATCAAGCAGGGCATCCCTACACAGGAAGGGACCCGAGTACTGCTCTTGGCCCTAAAGTAACTCATGGTGAGCAGCATAGACTGTCCCAACAGAATCTGCCAGTAGCAGAGGAAGCCACTCATCCAGGTACACTTCCAAGACCTAGGGTTAAATGTTTTGAATGCAACCAGTGGGGCTATGTGGCATACCGATGTCCATGGAGGCAAGGTGGGGAAGAAAAGGTGAGAGAGCCAGTAAGTGGGGAAGACAACATGCAAATAGTAGGCTGTCTTGAGGCAGCAGGGGTAGCAAACTACCATCCTGCAGATGTCCTGATAGGGAAAGATTTGGACGAGGCAGTACCATGTGCTTATGCAGTTACATGCAGTCAGGCTTAGAGACAAGCATGTGGGTCTGGTAACCTTGGGGAGACCCAGACAGACTGCATACTTGCAGCCAGGACTAGTGAGGTGGTTACTTGAGGGAGGAAGCTATGCTGTAGCAGTGAGACCGAATGTGAGCCACAGCTGCTTGTAGGTACTGATGTTCCCCTGGACAGAGTGACTGCAAAGGTAGAGGTGAGTAGTAGTAGTACCCAGGCTGACAGTGAGGCACCGCTGTCAGAGGATGCCAGACTTCCTGTGGAAGTGGGAGCTGGGAAAGGTTACAAAGAGAGAGTTGAGACAGGCTCAGTTCTCAGACCCTACATAACAAGGCCTGAGGCAAGTAGCTAGTGAGGCACCTGATTCTCAAAGGGAGGGGGATTCTATATACTGGGACAAATGTTTACTGTATAGAGAGTGGACCCCTGAGGGAGGGCTAGAAGGTGAAAGAATACAGCAGTTGGTAGTGCCTAGGGCCTACCTTCTAGCACTTCTAGCCATAGCCAATGATATTCCCTTCACATGTCATATTGGCATAAAACATACAAAGAGACATATTATGCAGAGCTTCTACTGGCCTGGAATTTCCAGGGATGTAACAGAGTACTGCAGGACCTGTGAGCAGTGCCAAATGGTAGGCAAGGGAGGAGACAAGGTGAGAGCTCCTTTGATGCCTTTGTCTGTGATTGAATAGCCATTTCAGAGGGTAGCTATGGATATTTTGCGGCCTCTGAGTACCCTACGTTCCACATGGAAAATGTATATCCTATGGTAGTAGACTATGCTGCAAGATACCTTGAGGAAGTGGCTCTGTCCTCCATTGAGGCAGAAAAGGTGGCAAATTTTTTGCTAGAGATTTTCAGCAGCATATGTTCCCAAAAGAAATACTGACTTACAGAGGTGCCACTTTCAAGTCAGACCTGCTGGCTTGTCTGTGGAATTACTGTGGGGTGAAGCACCTGAAGACCACCCCCTACCATCCCCAGACTAATGGTCTTGTTGAGAGGTTAAACTCTACACTCTAGTCAATGCTACAGGAATTTACAGACCAGTTTAAGAGGAAGGGAGATAAATATTTGCCCCAACTGTTGTTTGCTTACAGAGATGTTCCCCAGAAATCCACAGGGTTTTCACCCTTTGAGTTGTTGTATGGGCATAGGGTGAGGGACCTCTAAATTTAATTCATAATGAGTAGGAAGGTGTGTGTGAACCTCACAAGGAGTCTGTTATGGCATATGTTCTAAATCTCAGGACAAGGCTGAGAGAACTCATGTGCATGGCCTAGGAGAACCTGTCAGAAGCCCAGCAGCAGAAAAATGTCTGGTATGACAGGAATGCTCAAGCTGGTGAGTATGCGGTAGGGCAGCAGGTAATGGTTCTCATTCCTGTCAGACACAACAAGCTGCAAGCAGCTTGTAAGGGACCCTACAAGGTGGTAAGAAAGGTAAGTGATGTTAACTACATGGTGGAACTGCTAGTGAGGAGGCAGGGGCACAAATTGTACCATGTTAACATGATGAAACCTTACCATGATAGGGAGGATCTTGTGCTGAGTATTTGCAGTGGGTTGAAGGAGCAGTTTGAGGGAGATCTGGTGACTGATCTCCTCAGTGTGGCTTTGACTGACACATCAGTGGAAGGGGTAGCAATGTCCCAGCAGCTATCTCCTACCCAGGTTCAAGAAATCCGAGCAATGTTACAAGGTTTGGGGACATATTCACTGGGAAACCAGATTGCACCCACCTGGTGAAGAACCAGGTGGATACAGGACCCCAATGGCCTATTAGGCAGGCACCTTATACAGTGCCTGAGAGCATCAAACAGACTCTGAGGGAGGAGATACAGGAAATGTTGGAACTAGGAGTAATTCAAGAGTCCAACAGTCCTTGGGCCTCCCCAGTGGTGCTGGTGCCAAAGAAGGATGGCAGCACCAGGTTCTGTGTGGACTACAGGAAATTAAATAGACACACAGAGTCAGATGCTTACCCAATGCCTAAGACAGATGAGGCCCTAGAGCAGCTGGGTGGGGCTAGGTATCTTATAACTATTAATCTTACCAAGGGTTACTGGCAGGTGTCCATGACTACCAGTGCTAGAGAGAAGTCAACTTTTGTGACTCCTTTTGGCTTGCATAAGTTCACAAAGATGCCCTTTGGGATGTAAAATGCCCCAGCAATTTTTCAAAGGCTGGTAGATCATAACCTATCTGGAGCAGGAGGGTTTGCCCTTTCTTACATAGATGATATTGCCATCTATAGCCATTCCTGAAAAGAGCACTTTCAACATATCAGGGAGGTGCTGGGCAGACTACAGAGGGCACAGCTGACCATTAAGCCCAGAAAATGTGAGGTGGGTATGGTAGAAGTCTTCTACCTGGGACATAAAGTGGGGAGTGGTAATATCGGGCTAGAACCTGCCAAAGTAAAAAACATTCAGGCATGGCCTGCACCTGTTACCAAAAAAAGTGAGAGCATTCTTAGGGAAAGCAGGGTACTAAAGAAAGTTCATCCCCAGCTAAAGTACCATAGCTGCTCCCCTCACAGACCTGACAAGGAAAAACAGGCCATATAAGGTAGTGTGGACCCTAGCATGTGAGCAGGCATTGCAAGAGCTTAATGAAGCTTTGGGAGGGCCTCTCCTGTGTTAGCCAGTCCAGATTACAGCAAAGATTTGCTGTGCAGGTGGATGCTTCAAACCATGGTGTGGGGGCTGTACTTAGCCAGATTTCCTCAGAGGGAGAAGAGCACCCAGTGATTTATCTCAGTCATAGGCTCCAATCCAGGGAGAAATGCTATGCAGCTGTAGAAAAGGGATGTCTAACCATAGTGTGGGCACTGCAGAAACTTCACTGTAGTGACAGATCACAATCTCCTAACATAGTTACACACAGCTAGCCAGCAAAATTCCAAGTTGCTAAGAAGAAGGCTAGGGTTGCAAGCATATGATATGTCAATGCAGCACCATAGTGGGAGTAGCAATGCCAACGCAGATGGGCTCTCAAGACAGGGGATGGGGTAAAGTTTACTCAGATAGACCTAACCCTCCCAAGGGTTTCTTAAGGGTCACTTGAAAAACTAGATTGAGTTCTCCAGGGGGGAAGATATGTGAAAATAGGTGAAGGCTGCCAGCCTAGCCAGATAGAATTTTATAGATAATTCTGTCATTTATAAATAGTAATATAAGCCACAGACTTGCTCCCTTAAATATGAAAAGACTGTATTGGGTGTTGAACTGAAAAAAATGTAACTACAGTGCACTGTGCTGTAAGAAAGCTGAGAAGTCAAGCATTTCATGGCTGTCTTTGATCTCAGGGCTCGGAGCTGAAATGTCTGGATGAAGGAATTCTGGCTATTGTTTTGAGAACAGAGTTAATTGCTAGAATTTGCATGTACAATGTCTTTTACTGCTCTGGCTTCCTGACCAGCTGCAAGATCAAAAGGGCTGTTACACTCTGAGCTTCTGTTAGCCTGGAAAACAGAAAATAATTATGTAATCTGAAATTAGTCAGTGGTACCGTGTTATCAATTTGCGGCCATGGTGGTGCAGCGGTTAGCGTTGCCGCATCACAGCAAGAGGGTCTCCAGTTTGATTCTCGGCTGGGGTGCCTTCTGTGTGGAGTCTGCATGTCCTCCCTGTGGTCACGTGGGTTTCCTTCCATATCCCAAAGACATGCTGTAGGTGGATTGGACACTCTAAATTGGCCCTAGGTGTGAGTAGGTGCATGTGTGTACCTTCTGTGGAAGGTTGGGCACCAGGCTGGTAACTCAACACCGTAAAACTCCACTACCAATCGTGAGTGGACAGGTGATCCGCTGTGGCAACCCCTAACCGGGAAAAGCCGAAAGAAGAAGAAGAAGAAGACAGTGTTATCAATTTAAGGAAAGAGAGAGACTCAGAGAATTTAGCATTTGCCTTGAGAACATTCAAAATCATCAGCACTACTTTGCTCTATATGTAAGTTTATTTTAGAACTGTGTTTTCTCTTAGATATAGCTAGGAAATAGGAAGATTAGATAAGTTTTTTTTTCCTGTATTCTACGAATGGATGGAA
>NC_056732.1:1731586769-1731611020 GCF_019279795.1 Protopterus annectens
CAGGTCTTTAACACCTACATACAAGGTACAGGGTTCAAGCCTGAGGTATTCCTTAACACACACACACACACACACACACACACACACACACACACACACACCTGTAGTAGCAAACCACAAAAACTAAACATACTGCCCTGGGTGCCAAACCATCATTATGAGAGTCCAATCAAGACAAAATGAAGTGTAGAAGAATAAAAATATTTCAATGCATTGGCTGCATGACAGCTTAATATCTAGATGGAAACAAAAAAGGTTGTGAGGCATGAACAAATAAATTACTTTTTTTAAATACATTAATGGAATGCCAGTCAAAATCAAGTATAAGAAAAACAAGCAGCACTCAACTCAAACCACTTCTTGCACTGCAGTTCTAATTATAATTTATATTCAGCTTTATTAAAAGTACCAAGTAACATGCTGAAAGTAGAAATCTCTGATGCCCCCACTTGTAAAAATGTTCTTTATCCAAAAAAAGACCTTCTGCCTGACATCTACTTGTTTCATGGTGAAAACATGATCAAAGTAAAAAATGAAAAGCAAACAAGAAATAAGCTCAAGATACATTGCTTAAAAGGATTACTGCACCGGTTATGGACCACACTAAAAGTATTACTGTACAGGTTATGGACCACACGATTGGCATTCTGTTTACGGGTAAAGCCTGCAGAGATTACTGGAAGTCTCCAAGTGTAATGAGACTCTTAAAATAATGTAATGTAATCCTGTCCTTTATTACAAATACTGGCATATGCATTTCAATACTCAAGGCTTATACATTATCTAGTTAAGTATTCTATACATGGCAACAGAAAGGCTTTCAATGTTGGCAATTCTTTAACAGTATGCTTATTAAAGCTTACTTGCATCTTGCAATCTCAGCCAAGCTTACCTGATTGTCATTAAAGTATTGCTACTTAAACACAGAGCAACAGGCACTTTGAGTAATAAGCATAAATCAACAGTACAAAAAATATGACAGAAACCAGACCATTCTGTAAAAATCAAGGACAGATGAAAAGCCACTGTAGTACTTGTGTCTACCTTGGATGGGTGGGAATATCTGCACATTTACACTGCATAACTACTCCTTGCCTTGCTTCGACACATCCAGAGTCACTACATGGGGGGAGTGGGGTGCAACAAGTATGTCACAGTTTGAAATGTCTCTGGCTGACTTGTGATGGCCCTGACACATTTGTCATGACAGCACATAAGTTTCAGACTGGTGATGTTTGTATGGCAGTACAATAGGTTTAAGGCAAATAAATAATTCTAGATGAAACACCCGTCCACAACAGGATATATATGCACACTCATTCATTCCTGGGATAAATATCGACTACAGACAATTTAGAAAACTACCAGTTTACCTAGTGAAACATATCTGGGATATAGGAGTGAGCCAAACACCTGATAAAAATTATCTTGAAGCACAGAGGATGACATACAGTCCCAACACAGAAGACACTCTAGCTGGGAACCAAACCAGAGAACTGCTCAGCTCAAGTAATGTAAATTGAAAAATTCCAAATGAACCAATCAAAACAGTGGCTTCTTGGCAATATTATGAGTTACTCAAGGAAATAACCTAATTTGTCAAAACTGCAATAATACTGTAAAAGATAAAAACACATGGCCTCTACCAGATTAATATATGTGTACTATAAAATCCGCAGAAAAGAACATCACAATCACTACTGCTACCTAAGCCAGTCAATGAAACACTATTAACTGGTAACTGTAAAATATCCTTACTGGCAAAATGTTTGCAACATAAAAAAAAAATCACAGAATTAACAGCTAGACAAACTATCCAAGCATCACATAAACACTACTATGCAACTCTAATCAAACTTATTGGATACCACTATCAAACAAAATTACATTTACACAACTCTCCTATACTCAGACTACTTTAACCTTCCATGCCTGGTACTTTCCTATCTGTGAACATGATATTTACTGCAAACCAGCAACCATCCTGTCATTTTGGTTTTAGTTTTGTTGTGTTCACTGTGCCACTGCTAGTAGAAACTGTTGTTTTTCCAGTGCCATTACACTTAGGATAAATATTTTAGTCTAATAATTGAATCTGGAAGAAGTAGAAGTTACACATAAAAACAGTTAACATACTTACATCCGTACCCGTCCCTTCACTCTGTACTTTCTTCTTCTTTCTTCTTCTTTCTTCTTCTTTCTTCTGCTCTTCCAATCCGCACAGGTGCTGTCCAAATGATAATCCACCCAGGCACCCAAAAAAAACGATTCCAAAATCCAAATAGAAATGAAAAAAAAAAATAAAATACAATGATGATCTGATCACAAAAAGAAAGCTTCCTAAACTAAACTGAACTGACTGATTCTCGCTCTCTTCCCAGCACATAAAGCCCGGGAAGAGAGCGACAACCAATCAGCAGCATTTAGGCTTTAGCCCAGCAGGCATGTCATGACTGATGTGCCTGCGGACGTCGCAGTCCGAGCCCCTTCCAAGTCTATGCGGTTTGGAACCGCTGCCGCATAGACTTCTGGGCATCACAATGATGCCTTAATTGCTCCTCCAGGCTGCAATGAAAACAAAAAAAAAAAAAAAAAAAAGCTGTTTACTACCGCGGTTAAGGTGCACAATGCGCATGCACGTACTTTCGAGTCGCGGATTCGAAATTTAAAGTAAAACAAAAAAAAGATTTTTTTTTTTTTTACATTAAATTAAAAGATATAACAAGACCAAAAACAACTGAGGGGGCTGCAGTCCGGCAGTCCGATGCCACGAGCCGCCCCTGGTTACCTAGCATATTCTATATCCTGAAGCCATGAAATAGACTCATGTTGTTGATAGAGTCCTGCAAAGTCTTTTACCAAGCCTGATGATGCGGTACAGTGAAATGAGAAGGCTGTGATCCCACGGATGGGTGAAAACAAACATTCAATGGTATTTTTCTTCCTGTCATTAAGTCAAAGGGTGAGATTCCAGATTTAACATTGGGTGATGCCCTTATTCAAATCAGAGCAGAACAAACCAGTAAGCTAGAATTCAGCAAACCTTGAGTCCTGGAATTCTTCACAAAACCTTTATTAGACATATACCAGATCACAAACGGAAAAAGGACCAAAAGCTCCACAATCCAAGATACTAAGCGCTTTCACCCGCTCAAATGGGGCATCATCAGAGTACAAAATAAGTAACTTTGTCATCCCTTATATACTGCATTTGATAATTCAATTAACAATTAATCAGTCAATTAGCTGATAGTAAGAAGGTCAGAAAAGCATCGTGTTAAAGGTATAATGAACAATCAAATGTTACTTGAGCAAGACTTATATAAACTAAAAGTAATAATGCAATGTAATAAATATAATTGTGAATTTAATATTAAAAATGCTCTCAATTTTTTAATATAAAAAATCCATAAAATATAAAATACTAAATATTCTAAACTTTCTACATTAACTTAAAAAGGTAGTGTGTTGATGAAATGGAATGCTTTGTTAAAATGTGATGCCCTTATTCCCATTAAAAAGCTGCCAAATGAATGATGCAATTAGGCCCCTTCTCTATACAGGTTTTAGTAAATCTCTCAGTAATGGTTCTATTCATTCTTTCCACCATTCCATTAGTCTGTGGGTGATATGGAACATGAAATCTCTGCTGTATCCCTAACAGGTTAAACACTTCTTTCATAACCTGACTTGTGAATTGAGTACCATTATCAGTTTCAATGATCTGTGGCCATCCCCAATGTAAAAAATATTATTCCATAATGCAGATGCTGTAGTTTTTGCTGTTATGTCCTTAGTGGAAATACCCTCCACCCACTTGCTAACTGTTATCACCAAGTATCGGTACTCATCTTTTGTTTGGGGAAGAGGTCCCACCACATCTGTCTGTATACTGTCTCATGCTCCCTCTGAAACTGACACTCTTTGCAGCTGATGTTTCTTTAATGTAGGGCTTGCCTTCAAGCATATTTTGCATTCCTCCTGGTTTGTTTGCATAGTGTTTTCAGCTGAACATTCCAAAACTTATATTTTTTGATCTTCTATATTTTCTGGAAGCCTAAATTACCCCGCAATTGATGGTTGTACTTGAATAACTGCTTAGCCAATGATTTTGGTAAACAAGTGCAAAAGTGCCCCTTTTTTCTATTTTGTACATAAGCAACCTTACTCCAGGAACTAGTCTGGCAACTTCACATTGTGCCATTTCATCAGCATCCCCCTGAATTTCCTGGATCTTTGCTAGATTTGCCCCAACTGTTAAGCTGCCTTGGCTAATCTCTGTGATACGTCCCACTGCTCTGGATATAAAGGAACCCCCTCCTTGGCAGCTTTATTTGCTGCTGCATCAAAAAGAAGATTACTATTGTTTACTTGATGTGCCTTTACCCTGTAGATGCTCCATCTATTTCTGTTTTTCCATCCAAGATAATTTAATTCCTTAATAACTGCTGCATGCTTTAAAGGTTTACCTTTACTGTCTACCAATCCCCTCATGGCCCAAATTTCCAAATACATGGTGAGGGCTGTTACTACATCGGAGATAATAGTGTAAACTGCAAATCTTGTGTAACATGTGCCTTTTTCATAAAATCCTGAACCATCTACATATACACACTTGGTTTCTGTATTAAATTGATCTAAAAAAGCTGATTTAGGAATTTGGTCCATCTGTTCCTCAAAAGTATGTGGGGTCCACTCATACAGCAACTGCTGAGACAAATAATATTTTCCCCAACTTCTACAGAAATAGTCATCTGTTGTAAAGTTATAACCTTTTTGGACAGTGTAGCTTGTTTCACAGCTCAATGTCTGTCTGAATACAGTAGCATCTTGACTGCATGATGTGGTGTTAGCACTATTATTGGAGAGAACTCTGTGATGAATTTGGACTGTTGAATCCCACAATAAATAGCTAACAAAGCCTTTACACAAGGGTGATAAGCCTTCTCCACTGATATAGCATTCTGCTGAAAAATGTAATAGCTGCTAGCCTAGTCTGGATAACTTGATGTAAAGTGTGAGGATATTTCTGGAGTAAGACTGCAGAAATGTTGTCATTTTCAGCTGTTGCTTACAAATATTCTGCTGATGGCATAACCATTTCAGTAACAATTGCCAGTTTCTGTTTCAGTGTCTCCACTGCTTTCTTTTCCTCTTCTAACCATACCAAAATTGTAGTACTGTTAACTTTTTATCAATCATGTTATACAAAGGTACTGCCAAGACTGCTTAGTCATCTATAAACTCCCTGCTATAATTCATAATTCCTGAAAAACTTCTGCAAATCCTGAATTGTAGTAGGTAAGCGCATACTGAAAAGTGAGTGCACTCTTTCCCTGCATGGTGTTCGAACCTGGAGGTTATACAGTCACCCCCCAAGAATTTACCCTCTGTTTATTCAATTGCATTTCACTGGCATTGACTTTAAACCCAACATTTTGTAAAGCATCATGTAGTATCTGCAAGTGCTCTTTTTCTGTTTCTGTCTGTATTAGGAAATCCTTTACATATTGTAACACTTTATAACCATAATTGAATGGCCTTAGTACCCATGCTAATGTCTGATGAAACAGCACTGGAGAATTTACAAATCCCATTGGTAGATGTGTCATTTAATACTGAGTATCCTCAAAGGTGAAAGCAAATCATTCCTGTGATGATTCAGCTAAAGGTATAGCAAAAAGTGCATTTGCTAAATCAATAACTGTAAACCATTTGCTGTGTGGATCTAATTTAACAACCATTTCAGATATATCAGGCACCGCATGTACAGCTGGTGTCATGTATTTATTTACTAACCCTAAGTCTTATTCTAATGTATAACTACCATCCTTTTTTCTTTACTGGCCACATGTGTGAATTTGATGGGCTTGACCCTTTAATTATAATGCCTTTTCCTTCCCAATCTGTAACCAATATCTGGAAATGTTCCACTGCTTCTTGGGGAATGGGGTACTGTTTCTGATACGGTGGTAACCTGTCTGTAGGTTTTTTAACCCTTACAGTGTCAGTAGTGACCAGATCACAGTCTGTTATATTTATGGCACATAATTCTGGAAACTCTTTCATCAACTGATATCTTAAATCCTGCACCTTATTGTGCAGTCTACTGGACACAGATTTTTTAATATTTCTTCTTTCTGCATCACTGTATTTATTACAGCATCTTTGTTTCTCCACAATATTGTATTATTAAAATCTAACACAACACCTAATCCTGACATAAGATCTTTCCCAAAATGGTACTGTCACTCAGGATGTAACAAGCACTTTATTGTTACCATTTTCCCAGGGTCTTTGGCTTTATTGAGAAATCTAATTTCTAAAGATGTGCTGCTGACTGCAGCTGCCTTTGACCCTTCAAACTATGATAGCATTAGAACTGCACTTGGGTCCTCCACCAGAGGTCTGTTTGTAACTGAAACAGAAACCCGTATGTCACTTACTACATTGTGCCATAATTCCTTTCCCATGAATGGTCTGCCATCCTTACCAACATTAAATGAAGTCAAATACACCCGTTGATTTGGTGTTGAACTGCCACACCCTTTCTAACTATTCTGAAAGTCATCTGCTATGTCACTAGCAATCACATTAACTTGAGCTACAGCATAATTCTGATCATCCCTCTGGCTGGATCTTTGTGCACCATTTACATTATTTACACAGTTATTAACTGTACCAGACTGAACTGTGTCTGAAAAACTAACAGTATCTTGTGTGCTCTGCTTCCCCACCAGTACAGTATGTGCACTCCCTTCCGAAAACAATACATCAGTGTGAACATCACACTGAGCAGAAGGTGTAGGAACTGCTGGTGCTGTGTCTGGCTCAGATCTGAAACCTTCCACACAACATTATGTATAATCAACACCACTTAACACACTCTGATGACATACAAAATTATAAAACAATACAAACATGAGGGAAAATTATAATTATCAAACGAACCAAGTGCAACAAAAATGGCCTCCCATTGCAAAGTAATGAGAATAAAATCCCCCAATATAGTGCAGCCATCATCTCCCCCTAAACTGGATCTCTTACATATTCTGCAGCCTGTCACCCAATAATGAACTCATCTTAAAGCCAAGCCCTGTATACCCAACACATTGTTCACATTAATGTGAATAATGTTTCTCCTTTGCACTTTCTCCCAATTTCTTATCACCTTAATTTGGCCTGTCTATCTATCTGTACCATGAATACACGTTGATACATTCTGACTTTATTTACCTCATGAATGTAGTATTTTATTATATTCTATTCTCTCCGTACCTTGCACTCCTTCTATGTTAGACTTTTTAGCTGACCACCTATGACAAAATCTGCCAATTTTCCCCTTCACTCCAACTTTCTCTAACTCTCTTATACACAGCAAATAAAATATCAAGGTCTAGGAATAGGTTTTACAAAAGTAATCCCCCACTCCCTTATAACCTCATTCTAAATGACTTTTACAAAGGGTTCTGATAGAACATGAGAGTGCTAACAGCTGCATCCTGTCACCGTCTCCACCAGCACTTCCTGTTACCCAAACTCCATCTCTGGTGCAACTGCAAATGCACTCTAAACCACCTGAGGATCTGCCTCATATATTGATCCCACATAATAGGAAAATTCTTCAGTTTTATAACCTTTGAAAAACCTTCTCTCATTCATTCCACTTCATTATTTGTATTTGGAAGTGATAAAAGATTGGGGTCGTTATGTGGTTTTAAGTATTGAAAGGTTATGGAAGAGAGTATAGTAAGAAACATAAAGGAGATAAAAATTTCAAATAATAGCTCTGAATTTCATTCTGGAAGTGAAAAAAAATTTTTTTTTTTTATTATTAAGTGAAATGACTTATCAGATCTCGTGTTGGGCGAGTTTCCTAATGCAGCCCATTACAGATGATCAAGAGGTTTGGTCATGATTTATTAGGTCAGCAGACCTTAAATCTACTTCTTCCATAAGTTGAATGTAACGGAACTTCTATAGAGTACATTAAGTAATGTATCTTTCCCAATAACTGTTCTGTTTTTCTGACTTGGCTTACACAATATAATGCATATCTTTCTGACATATTCCATACAAGCATTCAAAAGCAGTTAAACTGCTGTCACAAACAAGATATTTAAATGTAATTCATCTAACAAAAACAGATATTATTATAAACATATGGAACACTTGACATGATTACATTTCTATATAAATATCAAGACGTTTAAATGTGTTTCACTGCCCGAAAATTCCACATTTTATCATACACTTAGAGAAAATGTGCCTGAAGAATCATGATCTAATAATTAAACATCTTCCCAAATGGAGAGCCAATAAGACACCTGTGACACATGAGCATGCTTTTTTATATAATACCAAGCCCAATAATGATTTGATTTTAATATGTTTTGAAAAGTTTACATTTACAACAGCTCATACGAGCAGATAGTGCCCTCTCATGTTATATACAACAGGCAGTAGTTTTAAAAGATTTATATAAGTAGTAAATAATAGTGCAAGGATATTCTTTTCATGTGACTTCAGGATGATGTTGGTGAACTGGAAGACACCAGATAGGGAGTATTAACTTTTATATGTAAAAATATTTTATTTTATCAGGCTCAAAGAAAGATTAGATGCCTACATAAAAAAAAAATGAAACTAGTTGTGAAGATAGGTGAACGCTGCCGGCCTAGCCAGATAGAATTTTGTAGATAACTCTGTCATTTGTAAATATTAATATAAGCCACAGGCTTCTTCTCTTAAATGTGAAAAGACTGTATTGGATGTTGAACTGAAAAAAATGCAACTGCAGTGCACTCTGCTGTAAGAAAGCTAAGAAGTCAAGCATTTCATGACTGTCTTTGATCTCAGGGCTCAGAGCCGAGATATCTGGATGAAGGAATTCCAGCTTTATTTTGACACCACAGTTAATTGCTAGAATTTTCATGTATAATGTGTTTTATTGCTCTGGCTTCCTGACCAGCTACAAGATCAAAAGGGCTGTTACACTCTGAGCTTCTGTTAGCCTGGGAAACAGAAAATAATGATGTAATCGGAAATGAGTCACTGGTACTGTGTTATCAATTTAAGGACAGAGAGACTCATAGCATTACCATTTGTCTTGAGAACATCCAACATCACCAGCACTGCTTTGCTCTATATGTAAGTTTATTTTAGAACTGTGTTTTCTCTTAGATATAGCTAGGAAATAGGAATACTAAATTAGTTTTTTTCTGTACTGATGTCAGAACTTTTCTACTGTATTATTTTAAACATTTCTCTGTGATCTCTGAACTCTTGACTAGCACTGTGTAGTAAGAAGTATTGTCTTGTGTTTTTATTATTTATTATTAAATATTTTTAAACCTTTCAACTGTGGCTGTTTTGTGTAGAGATAATTCAAGCTCTAGAGTATATTGTATGTCTATAGTTGTACTGTCCAAATGACTCCAAATAAGCCTTGACTGTTCAGTTGCACTTACCATTTGGATAATAATATTGCACAGTAATAATTGGAATCCCTTCAATAAGGGCCTTTTTAGTAGTGGGTGGTGGCAGTGCTTTCTACCCTATAGTCTGGGTAAGAGCTGGAGAACCTGTGCCAGCCTTCCCCTGGAGTGTCTGTGTGGTTGTATATAATTCTTATCTCAAAGTGTGTGTGTGTGTCAGCTCATTGGGCAGGGACATGAAGCACTGGTTGGACAGAGAGGGTGCTGAAGGTTTTAGCTTGCCCACTAGGCTGAGATCTGGGACCTATAGCTGTGCCAGTGGGGAGTCTTATTGGTGATCTGGAAAGAAAGGTAGAAACCAGTCCCAGACTGACTGTGATCTCTGTGTGCTCTTAAGGGAAATTGTACTTTACTGTGTGTGTATTTGTTATCCCCCTATGTGGATGCCCCTCACTGGTGTTAGTGGTGAGGGTTGAGGTTCCTTGATTGCTGGGCCAGTGCATGGGTGTTACACTAGTTTTGAAGTTTCAAAGTGTTTGTGAGCTGTGTCTTCACAGCTGTCAAGCAACACTCCTTCATTAAATTCAGAAGAAATGGATAACATGTGGTGCTAATTCACCCTAAAATGAAATATTTATTTTTTAAGGCATGGTATCATTTACTAAATCTAGCACTTATTACATCATAAGATTAATCCTTGAAATGAATATTTTACTTTGAGATGTGTTACTTGATTCTTTTCCTGCAGTAATTGAGCATGTTTTACAATTTTATATGCACTGATAGTTTTTTCAGTTTTATACACAAATAAATATTTTTCATTTTTGGTAATTTTCTATCTTTACAAAGCTGACTCTGTCAACTTAACTAATGCTGTGAATAAAATCAGTGAGACTGATTTCCCTTAAATATATCATGTGTATAAAATAGATGTAACCAAATCCAGTATAGTGAATTATTGTGAATTAAGGATGCATACCCCTCAACCTCTTAGCACAATAAATCTGGACAAAGCCTAAAGTAATGGGATGGCAAAGGCCCAAAATCTGCGACATGTTTTAATTATTGCTCTTATAAATTTATAAAGTTGCTAGCATGTTAGGATTTGTGTAAGTATGCATTTTCTGAATGATATGAAGTCTGAAACTCAAATGCATGTCTTTATTTATTGTCTTCAACCCAAATTTATTTGCCACACTAATCACATTTTTTTATGAGAAACAGATAAAAACTATGACAGTGAAATCTAAATATTTTGTAAAAAATCTGGACAGTTGAGATGTATGCAAACTGGAGAAAGTACAAGTTCTGAACATTATAGACAGGGATTCTCATTTTAATGTGCTGTCCAAGTGAATTCTAATACTGACCACTGCAGCCATGGGTTATGTTGTTTATCTATTGCTCTATCAATCTAGTTGCTTGATTTTTGTTTGCAAAAGCATTTTTTATTACAATAACAAAGTAATAAACATGGTCAAGTAGCCAATATATTAAGTTAATTCATTAAATATCTTCAATACATTTTGAAGTGTAAATAGATCAAACCATCAAAGAAAGGTGATTGAAACTAATTATATAACCATATTTAGTAAAATGCAGGAATGTGAACCACAAAAATATCTCAGAACCCACTTATAAAACATCATTTATATGCATACTATATTACATAGAAAATATTGTCAGTAAAACCTTCAGAGAAGTTTGTGAAATGCTGAAATGCTTCCAAAGCTTCTTCTATGACGTGACAAAGTTCAACTTGCTGAGGATCGGAATCCCTGAACTGTATCCCCCAAAAAAGTTGCTGAAAAAAGCCCATCACCCCCATACATATAAACATCAACTCCATGGCCACATTAACTCAAAGAAGAGGGAAATCACGCCTGTTGTAGCTATCAGGTTGTACCTATCAGCTCAGCTAACAAGCAGTTCCTTCAACTGGGTGCAAGTGGCTTTAACAAGTAACTCACTGATGTTATAAGAAGGTACTCTTCCTGTAGTAAAGAAGAAAGAATTACACGTGTGTGTATGACCTACTAGTGAAACACCACTGCCACTACCATTCAGCTGCACTCAGTGCAGCACTGTGGAGTAAAACTAACAGAAGAAAGCAAAAGGACTAATGAAAATTAGGTGCAATGTGAAGCCAAGTGCTGTACACTACCAGAACCTGTAACAATGAGTAGAACTCTCACTTAGCGGACTCTCAGCTGATTCTAAAATGCCTGCCTCCCTTGTACAAGGAGGTTTCCTCAAGATAGTGGCTGAAAATGAACCAAACATTATTAAACAAAACAGAACAACTAAGAATGGTAAAAATGCAGTTAAGCATACCAGGTGAGGTAGTATTAGCTCAAAACAACAAAATGGTTTAAAATGGTTCAGGCAATGCAAAACAGCTAAATGCACATAAATCTGCAGAAAGTAGTAACAGGCAATGCAAAAAAGGTCAAAACTGCTACAATAGCTAAAATAGCTAGGCAACTTATTTGCAAAGGCAGAAACAGGGGAAAGAGAATAAAAATGACAGATTATTTAACTCCAAGAAGGCAAACTGGGAAATGATTCCCTAAACAGAAACAAAATGAATATATCTAGAGTTGCACAATAAAGACCTACCACATCTTTATTTCCTTTTCTCTCATTCGCTAGTTTACCTCTACTGAGAGCTCCAAAATGACTTATTATACTGAGAAATCAGGGAAACAGACTCACCAATATGCCAGCTGATGATGTCTAAGCTCATTCTGGAAAGAAAGTGTAATAGGTGCTTAGCCATATCATGGGAATACATCTGAATATGGATAAAATTAAATACTGAGTTCTAGTTTGCTTCTTCCTGCCAGGGATAAAGGTAGAGATATAAAAACTTTGTGCAAAAATTCCTGCGTGTCAAAGACAGCACCAGACCTTGGCTTTAGAAACCCATGCCTGAAATAGACACGTTTCAAAAGGATTCCCATGGACATTATTGGTTCCTTAATCAAGCCAGGTACTAGTATACCTTGATCATTTTTCACTATGTAATGCAGTTCCCTGAATCAATCCCTTACTGATAGGCTGATTAGAAATCCATAGAAAGTTAACTGCTCTTCCTGCAAATCAAAGGAAATATTCACAGACCAAGGAACCCATCTCCATCAAAGCTTCATTATTTAGCAGCTTAGAACTTCTATGTAATATTCTCAGACTGAAGGCCTGTTAGAATGATTTTACATGACATTAAAGATCATGTTAAGAAATTTGATAGAAGAGTGTGGTAATAATTGGGATCATTTGTTTGTATAACTCCTATTTGCCATCAGAGAAGTTCTCAAAGCGTCCTCTGGAATAAATCCTTTTTAACTCCTGTGTGGGAAACATCCAGGTGGATTGTTGGATATTTGTACTGAGACAAGGGTAGATTGTACTGAAACATCACCCTTCCTTTACATGGAAAGTTAAAAAGGGGGCGGAGCCTAGATGGCACTCTGAAAGCAGCACTTTTTTAGAGCTCCTCAAAAATACTTCAAATAACAGGAAATAATCATTTTTTTTCACAGAAAGAACAGTTAACTATTATTCTTTAACATTTATGCTATCATTATATCGAGTTTGGAATATATTTTACAAAAATTTCCTGTCAGAAATATCTGGAGTTTAAAACTGCTCTCTGTAGATGAGTAGCTCAAAGAACTCACATGCAGAATTTACTTTGAAGAAAGAAATTTAGTTGATGTCTTCTACTTTACAAGAACTATCTAATAAAATGGACAGCTTCAATAACAACTTAGAAAACTGGAGAGAAAGCTGTCATAAACAAACCGAATCCTTTAAAGAGTTGCTTCAACAGCATCAAACTAAAATATTAAGCATTGAAGAGTCTTTATCTGACATAGCTGGAAGACTCAAGGAGGAAGAAATCCAGGGAGCTGTCCTTCAGCAGCAAAATAAATGGCTTATCACCAAGTTGGATGACATGGAAAATAGAGAAAGGAGGACTAATGTGAGAATTTTTGGTTTACCAGAAAAATCTGAAGGAGATGATATTATTTCCTTTCTTAATTCATAGTTACCTGAAATCCTAGATCTAAAAGAAGGATTCTCTTATGGTATAGAAAGAGCTCATAGAGCCATTGGGAAACCTATTCCTTTATCACCATCATCCATTCCCAGGTCAGTAGTGGTTAAATTTCTCTCATCTTGATAAAGAACTTGTCCTTAAATGTGCTCGGAGAAGATCCCCACTGAAATACAAGCAAAATATAATTCGATTTGACAATGACTTTTCCTCTAGAGTTTTGGAAATGAGAAAGAAAGCCTAGCTACTTGTAAAATTACTTAAACAGAATAAAATAAAGGCACAACTGGCATACCCTGCAAAAATAAGGATTTTTACTTCAAATGAAATAAAAACTTTTAATGACATTGAAGAAGCAGTAACCTTTGCCAAAAACAATAATATAGTTACAGTTCTGGAGGAAATGGACTGGGCTTTAACTATCTCACTGAAAAGATCTCCGGAAAAAAAATATTGGATTGATGTAAAAAAAAAGAAGCAAAGAACTGACTCAAAAAGTATCCCTTCTACTACCTCTGTCAAAGTGTCAACTAAAACTAAAAATATATGCTAAAGGTAACAATTTAATGTTGTTTGTTCTTTCTTTAAACATGTTGTAAATTCTGTGTTATAAACTTATAATACACCTATTGCATACTTTAGAGTCAAAGTTTAGTTCATAAGTGACATATTACATCAATAATTTAATTGACTCTGTTAGTCTACTTTAGTTCATGACAGTATTTTATAGGGGAAAAGAAATTATTTGCTGAGTAAGAAATGCTAAATATACATTGTACTCTTTAGTACAATAACAGCTATGCTTTAGTTAATTTAATTTTCTTAATATTAGTCGCTAGTTAATGGATGGGGTTTAGTTGTATTTATGACTAATTTCAGTCATTGATATGGTTTTATAATTAATTTAAACAAAGTCTTTGCATATTCACTGGAGCTTATTATAGTCAACAAGTTCATGATTTCAGTTGAACGTTTATTTTTAAAATGAAGAAGTGAAGCTTTTTAAATGCACAAGACTTGTAGGGAAATCTTCAGTTCCCTTTACGCGAGCCTGTCAGTGCATTTGCGAACTGTCATGAGTGTAGAGAGCCCTTTTGACATTTAACTTCTAACTTTAAACCCTACACATTAAATAAATATCACTTTCCCTTCTAGTTAGTTTAATCACATAGGATGTATTCCCAATACATTTAAATGTTTATTTGGATGTTTCTCCTCCTTTTTTTTTTTTTTTTGAGGAGTTAAAATGTCTTGAATTGCTAAGCGTTACACTAATTGGAATCTCATTTTGTCTCCTTATCAAACACCATTTGTATATAGTGGAGGAATATTAAAAGTAGCCTGCTTTGTCTTTGCTCATGTCGGAGTTGGCACAAAATGTTGTTGTTGACATTTATATGAAGCATATGTGTCTTGTGGCCAGTGATGACTTGCATAGGTTTTTGAAAAGATATTCCTGTTCCCCACAGATG
This sequence comes from Protopterus annectens, assembly GCF_019279795.1. Classification (NCBI taxonomy): domain Eukaryota; kingdom Metazoa; phylum Chordata; order Ceratodontiformes; family Protopteridae; genus Protopterus; species Protopterus annectens. The sequence goes on from NC_056732.1 coordinate 1,731,601,739, forward strand.
AAGAACATAAAATTCTCTAGTTATGAGCAAAAACTATTCCCAAAACACCCGGTAATGTCTGTACAGATCAGTTCTTCTCTTTATTGTTGACATTAAGGAGCGTTCCAAGAATGCTGTGGAGAAACAATCTGTCATCCGTTAGAACATATTTGGTTCCTGCCAGCTCTCCCGTATTCGACAACTGTGTCTCAGTGCTGGTGTGTGGTGGCAGCTCAGTGCGGGGCTCTCTTCATTGTCCCCCAGCCATTTATGGTCTAGTGGGTGGGTTTCCCCACTCTAGTCTAGTTGTGCAGTTGAGTGGATTTTTTGATTACACTCGGGAGTGGTGCATGCGAGCTATTCTGCGTGTGTGGCTGGCTAGTCAACAGATGTTCTGTAAAAGGGATTTGATTTTACAAATTTCAAACAATATACATGACACCAGGTATTCAATTTCAAAGATGACCCAAAGCACCATACCTGCACAGCCTACGACAACACACACTGCTAACAAGAGAGGCTGTAAAAATAGAATAAACATCTATCTCTATAAGTTCTTTTCACTTAATAGATGACTACAGCATAAAGTATATTAAAAATGGTATGAAACTGCGGGGATAGTTTTATTATGGATTAGAACAGCGGCCATATTCTTTGTAACATCATATGTAATGGTTTCTGTGCTCATGCAGTTTGTCTACAGAAGGAGAGGTTATCGCACACAATCAGGCCAAAGGCAGATCATCCTAATTTTAGGAAACTGTCATTGTGCGTTTGAAGAGCTTATTATGATATAACTATTGCCAGTCATTGTGTTGGGGGGTATAAGTCAAAATGCTCAAGATACATAAGCTTAAAAAGTTTTGAGACATGTGTTTGACTACCTTACCTCTTCCCAAAAGATATACAAGCCTCGTAAATTCAGCAAAGCAAACTACACACTTCAGCTTCCACCGGTATAGGTCAAATCCTCTCCAGAAAGCCAACATTACATCTTAAGAAACCACAAAAGAAAAATGTGTTAGCAGGGGACATTACACCAGATTATTATTGTAAAAACTGCATTCTTTAAGATATGCATCTGGGTAGAAAGAAATCATTCTTGAATTTAATTATCCCTGACTAACAAACTCATGGCTGGGCGTTTCTCACTGATAGTGAGTATAGAGGGGACTTTGGGCAGTGTATCAGCGGAGGAGTAGGGGCACAAGTGCAGACATCAAATGATGTTTGGTCATGGTCGTGGCTGTTTTTCTACATGGGAGGCACTTTGGGGAGCATGTAACACAGTAAAAATGGCAGCAAATACAGTTTCTTAAATGGATACAGCAGTGAGACACCCAGGTTTGCAGAACATATTAACTCGCAAGTGGCCCTAGAGCATGTGAATTGAATTACGCATGCCCCATTGACCACACAAGTTCCTATTACAGACACCCTAGGGACAATTAACTCAAAAACAATACTAATGTATAGCGATTGTACAGTGTGATGTGGGCTCATGCTTTCTTTTCAAAAAACAACAATAGCTGGCACACATGGTGTTCACAAACAACAAGCATGAAAGATCCATTTTTAAATGGAGGAATAGTGTGATATTGACTTCACAATCAGAAGAGGAAGAGAAAGTATAAGGTCTTATCTGATACTTGATCTTTACAAAGCTATATATTATCGGAAACTCCATACCTGTAACACTGCTTCTCATTTGATACTTCACAATCAGAAGAGGAAGAGGAAGTATAAGGTCTTATCTGATACTTGATCTTTACAAAGCTATATATTATCGGAAACTCCATACCTGTAACACTGCTTCTCATTTGATACTTCACAATCAGAAGAGGAAGAGGAAGTATAAGGTCTTATCTGATACTTGATCTTTACAAAGCTATATATTATCGGAAACTCCATACCTGTAACACTGCTTCTCATTTGACATAGTAGTGACAGAATACAAACAAAGAGCAATTTGTGCATGTTCATTTATCTATGCAAAGGTTGGCCCTGATTTATTTATTTCTATACTGCACTGATGTCGTAAGAATCATTTTAGGTACATCCATAATGTTTACACCTATAATGGTATATTTGTGGACATGGCTCATCCAAATAAAGAAGGCTAAGAACAATGATGGTTGAAATTAGTACTAATATCAGTTTACACTGATTCTGAAACACATTTACAATTATTTAAAGATGGACAAAATGTGGAGTGTTTGTCTAGTGAAAATAGCGGGTAAACTACTTATGGTTGAGCTGCAGGAATATGTAAGTTGCATAATGTTTATATTCAGTAGATGCAAGTTGGATGGTTCATTATTTAAAGTTTCATATTAACATTATAGTATGGGACACAAGGAAGTGAGTTCTGGTCTTGCAACTGTAATAATGGGAAAAGTACACTAATAGAACATATTCTGCAAGTTCACTGAATATATGCTGACGAGACCTGAAATTCCTGGATTAGTAGAACTTTAAACAGGTGACAATACATACAATATATTAGTTGATATGCACTTACAATAATAAATTGAGACGTGTACAAATTCATTCTAATTCTACTCTTGAAATCTGTTAACATGAAGGATTCTATACAGGTCTGTACTGACATATGAAAAAAGAAGGAAAAAGTGATTGTTAAACATTGCTCAAGATTTGAAAAAAATAGGAGGTAAATGAAATATAAAGACAAGATATATGCATATGGAACCATTAAAACATAGAGAGGGTAGTTGATGCATTCTTCAGTTGACTCATTTTACTACCTTTGTTTTTTTCAAATTATTCATGAACTTGCATTCTTTATTGAATGAATAAATAATAACAAGACTCTAAGGCACCTGTATATTACATATTTTGTGGTGGTTTTGAGAGAAGATAGTTTAAAATTGGGAAATTACTTCACAATAAGAAGAGGAAAAGAAAGTGTGAGGTCTTGTCTGATACCTGATTTTTACGAAGGTATATATTATCAGAAACTCCATATCTGTAACATTACTTCTCACTTGATATAGTAGTGACAGAATACAAACAAAGAGCAATTTATGCATCCTCATTCATCTAGATAATCATTCTAATCATTAAATGCATTCAAAAGGAATTTACTGCTATAAAGGCTCGGGTTGTGAAGTTATTATTTCAAAAACCTGATAGATTGATTATCTTACCTATGTTTTTAAGATTTGGTATCATTTATTTAGCATTTATGGTAGCTGTTCAATTAAATTTATAATGCCCAGAATGGTATTGTGTGTTTAATATTGAGGTATAACTGTGAACAATCACTTATGAACTACTCTATTTTAATGCTCTACATCAAGAGTAGCAAAGGAGCTCTTTACTGAAGTTTGTAGTAATGTACAAATACGATACTGAGCTCTATTACATTAAATTTCTATGTATAGTACTGTTTGGAACAGTATTTATATATGTATTAAAATACTACATGTCTAGAACAATACAATTTGAACTCTTCAACCAATGCATCAGAGAAAAAGTGGTTTGTGGATTTACAATGGCTCACTAGATTGATTGTTGATACTATTGTAGTTAAGTCTTACAATGTTGGCCATATTATATTATATAAGATCATTACTAAATGAATGAGTCACTTTACAGAAACTCATGAAAGTTGAAAGGTAACTGGTGTAGTAAATATCTCTTAAAATTTTTACCTACATTTTATGAATATTTGATTTTGATTGAAATACATATTTGATTTACTATGCATAAAACAAATTTGTTCCAGTTATCACCTACATTTTGTATTAAGTTAATTTTATAATAAATATATACTTATGTGCATGGATCAAACTAGAAGTATATGATGGAGTTGATTATTTATTACCTCCAGAATAACATATAATGGAGCCTCTAACTTCTCATTGTTATTTGATTTATTGTTAGTAATGAGGGTTAATCTGACTGAACATTTTAGTTCTTTCAGATTAGGAATGATATTCATTCCATGTTTGTTAAAGGATAATTTTAAATATTTGTCTATACATGTGCATAAAATTAACGATTGTACTCTTGTTAGTCTTTCCTTTTGGCCACTTCTAGTATACATATTATACAATTCAAAAGGAAATAAGACATTTTACTACATTATTAATATATGTATGGAAGATATGCAGCAAATAAGTAACAAAATAACTTGGTATTGTTTCCTATCAGAACTGTTCAATAAATAAATTAACTGGATGAGTATAGAACTTCTCTCACTAAATGTGAATGGTTTAAATATTCTGAGGAAAAGATCTAGCCTACTTAAATATCTAAAAGTAAACAAAGCACAATTAATATTTCTACAAGACACTCACTTTAAAACTAATGATAATTTAATTTGGAATCCAAATGATTTCTTAAAGATCTCTAGCTCTTCATACAGTAAAAAACAGAGGAGTATTAACATTGTGGAGGAAAAGTGTTACTAATCTTCAAGTAATATATAATTATGAAGACAAAGATGGCCTTTTATCAATAGTAATAAATAAGATATAGTAATAGAATTTGGACATTGGTGAATCTTTATTGGTTTCCATGTATTGAAGTAGGAACAATTAAGAAGCACATAATAAGACTTCAAAAGGTTGTCTATATGTAGGAGGGGATTTTAATTGTATCTTAGATAGTGAGGAGACTACAAGTAGACGGCCATTTCATTTAACATCTACTGGAAGAACTCTTAAGAAATGGTTAGATAACATGCAGTTATTAGATTCCTTTAGTCTTAAAAATGAAAGTTCATTAAAATTTTCTCATAGTGATTATAGATTCAATACCCAAACAAGAATTGATAAATTATATGTATCCCAAGATTTAAAAATAAAAATATCACATTCTTCCATCATTCCCTGCCACATGTCTGATCACAATTCACTTACTCTTAGAATTCAAATGAACTTTAAGAAACCAACACTTACTAAAAGAATTCCTGCATATTTTAATAAATTAAATGAGTTTAAGACTTGGTTAGATTTGGAAATAAAATATTATTTAGATGCGAATAATACTGGTGACGTAAATGTAGTTATTTTATGGGATTCACTAAAGGATATCTTTATGGTAAAATCATTTCCTGGTGTAACAATAAAGTAAAAGAATGGGAGTCTGAATTAGTTAATATTCAAAAACACATTATAGAAATTAACCTCAAGGATGTGGAGAACCTGGTTGACAAAAAAAAAAAAGAAATTGGAGAATTGAATAAAGAATACAATGACATTATAACGCATAAAACCAATCTGACATTGGAAAAATGAAAATTAAATTCATACGCTGTTTCACCAAAATATATGCATAGCCTAACAATGAGATTAAAAAGGCATTCCAATACAAACAATATTACAAATATAATTCATGAAGGGGAAAACAAGAAAAATGTATCAGATATAGGTGATATATTAGATGCCTTCAAATTCCATTTCACAAAGCATTATAATACTAATGATTCTCCTCATAACAAAATAAATATAGGACAAGATTATACAAATTTAAATAAAGTACTAGAGAGTTTAAACATAAATATTCAGAAAAAAATAACATTTAAAGAAATTAAAGAGAAAATTAAGGAAGGCAAAAATAACAAAGCTCCAGGCATAGACAGAATCATTATAGAAATTTATTAATTATTTCCATCATCAGTCATAACAGTACTTCAGAGGGCATTAAATGAAATTTATCTACAAGGCATTACTCCACCTTTATGGAGATACACATTGATTACACCAATTTTAAAAGAAAATAAAAATCCCAACTTGTGTAGTTTGTACAGGTCTATTTCACTTCTAAATAATGATTATAAATTGTTTTATGTCTATTCTGGTTAACAGGATTAAAAAATCTCTAACTCAAGTCATTAATGAGGATCAAACAGGGTTTATTCACAATAGACACACTCAAGACAACATACACAAAATTTTAACCATTATAGATCTCTTAAATAGAGACAATGCTGAAGCTTTAATAGTAACATTAGACATTGAAAAGGCATTTGACTCACTAAATTGGGATTATCTTTTCAAAATACTACAAATTTATAATTTCCCCTCAAGATTCATTAATTTAATAAAAAACATTTATAAGGATAATCTAGCTTATGTAAAATTAGGCCCTTTCACATCAGATGTGATTAAAATTACTAAGGGTACGAGACAAGGATGCCCTATGTCACCACTGTTGTTTGCATTAGTAGTTGAACTTTTTTCTTCCACTATTCGTCTTAACCCTAAAATTAAAGGTATTGAAATTAATAATCAAATTCATTTCAAAATTATTCTCTTTGCTGATGATATTCTACTCACATTATTAAATTCAGAAGAGTCACTATGTGAACTAAATTTATTAGCTGAAAAATGTTATCCCATCTCAGGTTTAAAGATAATGCTTCCAAATCGAAACACATGTTATTAAATAATAAAAATAATTCAATTCCTAACATAAATCCAATTGTTGGGAAACAGGTTTCTTCTCTAGATTACTTAGGAATTGTTTTATGTGAAACGTTAGAATTAACTTTATCTACAAATCATAATAATATTCTGGGTACACTTAAATCATTAATAGTGAAATGGAATAAATTGTTCTTAACATTTGAAGACAGATTGCAGTAAATAAAGATGGTACTTCTCCCAAAGGTAAACTACATCACTTTAGCAATACCTATTATATCTAGTAAAAAAGTTTTAAAAGAATTAAATAGAATCTTTTTAAGATTCCTTTGGTATCCCAAAAAAATAAATAGGATTGCTTTCCTAAACCATATTAGACCCTGGGAAATGGGGGGCATAAACTTTCCTAATTTAGAATCTTACATTAAAACATCTATTCTTAAAACAGTTATAAATTTGATAGATCCAAAAAGTTCTTCCTCTTGAAAAACATTACATATTGCTATTTTTTAGGAAGAAAATAAATTAGCAAAAAATATGCAACTGCTTGGACAGAACAATGTATTCTGGAATATCATCTATATCAACTTACAATACAATTTCACCAAGCTTACTAACCTAAATTATATAAATTACATTTATAACACTTTCCAGAACTTCATAAACAATAATATTGAAATTAAACTATGGTTTCAGTTATTAAGTCCTTTTAATATTACAAAAGACTTTGTTAATAACACTTCCATAAATTCTCTTAACTCATGGAAAAGAAATAATTTCTCATGTTGGTATCAATATATAGAAAATCTAACAGTCATGAATGTCAATGAGATAATTAATACATTCAGTCTATCAAGTAGTGACTGGATAGTTCTTAATAGTCTGGTACCATATGTGCAAGATATGTGTAGAACAAAAGAAAATTCTTCATTTAACTCCATACCTAAATTTATATTTTATCTACATGAAGTATTATACAGAGACTTAATTGGACAAATTTAACTTCAAAGTTTATAAAATTATTATTAGTTACAAAACAAATTCTAACCAGAAATTTTGGAATTTTATCAATAAAGACTGTTCATAGGTTAGTACTAAGCTAACTATTTAGTATGAATACAGTCATATATAATATGTGACCAATCAGCTTTATAAGTTCTGGAAAGTGTTATAAATGTAATTTATATAATTTAGTTTAAGCTTTGGTGAAATTGTATTGTTCATTGTTGTTATCTAAGGAATCAAAAATAAACATAATAGATTCTATTAAGTTAACTTAAAATATGCAAAGTTGGAGAATCTTTGCTTGGAAATTCTTGCATACAGCCTTTTACACCCCTAATAAAATAGCTAGATTTAAAAATACTAATGAGGCAATATGCTGGAGATATAATCTAAAATGTAAAGCTGATTGGTCAAATATTATATATGACTGTATTCATACTAAAACATTTTGGGAGGATATTAGTGAATTTCTGCAAGCCATTTTTACTGACTCTCATTTTGTCAAAGTCATTAATTTTTCTGAATAAAATTGAAACCACTACTATTAAAAAGAAGGAACTTTATCTTCTTTGGACTATAACGGCTATCTCAAAAAAATACATCGCTAGGAAATGGAGCTCCTCTATTATCCCAACAATTGATGATTTTCTCACTCTATTGAAAGAAGTAACACTTTTGGAAATTAAAGTCAAGGAAATGAGGATCTTTCCAAAGAAATGGACTAACAATCCTTGGGAGAAAGTTCTCTCCCTAATAGAGACACTCAAAATGGATGCAATTTTATCTTCATAAGAAAAGAGGAAGCAAGAATGGAAGTTATAATTCGTTAATGCTTGTACAAAAACCTTTATTATTTGTCTGTGTATCTATGATTGTATTCCTTTTGACTTTGTCTTACCTGAGACCATTGTATATTCTGTAAATAGTTCATTCAATTCACTTTTATTTGCTCTGTTATATTTACTATGTATTGTTTAAAAAAAAGTTTTTTTTCTGAATAAAATTATTTGAACAAAAAAAAAGAAAGTTAAAAAGACATGCAGAGGGCACAGGTTGCTCCACAAGGACTGAATAATATGGATACCAGAATGATGGAATTTCAGGTCAGTGACCTAGTACTAGTTTTAGCACCTTTGTCTGAAAATACATTTCTAACCAAACTTTTGGGTCACTTTGAGGTCAGAAAAAGAACAAGTGAGGTAAATGTTGGCTACAGAAAATGTATCATACAAATATCCTAAAACATTGAAGAAGGAAAAGCACATTCCTAGACATTGGCTGAAAATCTTATACCTCGTAGGTTGAGAGTTTTAAAGATGCCTGCGCAAACAGAAAATGACTCTCTTGTTCTAAGTGAGTGGCAGAAACTGAATATTTCTACCAGTTTAAGTTACCTCAAACTTCTTTTACAAGCAGCCAAGAGAAAGGAGGTATTAATTTTAGATACCATTAAAGAGAAACATGGTCAAATTAATACTAAATATCCCAATAGTGCTGTGACTGGACTATTAACAGATACCCTAGGTAATATTTGTGCATATAAACGTAAACTTTTACAGATAAAATTGAATAAATTGCAGAGGGATCTACGTGATTTCTCATTGGGCAATATTTTCACCTGGCCTCACGATTTGCCTACCAGCTTCAGTAAGGAATCTCATGTCTCATATGAAGCACGCAATGACGTAGCTTTACGAACTGATAGCGAAAGCGTTGACATACAACAACAGGAGCAGTCAAGAGAAACTACACGCACCTTAGTAGGAGCGCCTCTTTCCAATTGCACACAGAATGATAGTGTATCTAATTTAGGAGCCAGAAAAAAGACTATTATTACTTCAGCTGAAGTGCATAGGGAAGCAAAGTGTAATACTTCCACTGCTGATAACAACGGAGCTATTGTAGC
>NC_056732.1:1731611520-1731676844 GCF_019279795.1 Protopterus annectens
GACATAGAAGTGATACCCGGGGTAAACCTACGATCCCCCATCCACTCATTAAGATTCCTCTTGAAGAGAGTCAGTGAGGGACTCTGCCTAACCTGGACTGGGATTTTATTCCAGAGTGAAGGGAGCCTCTGGGTTATGAATCTGTCCTCCAGCATGTCCTATTTATTTCAGTGCTGAGGTTCAAGTCTCTCGAGCGCGTAGCTCGATGGGATTTGGATTTTCTGAGGTGCAGCATGTTCATTAGTTCCGGGTTGGACATGGCTTTATACGTCAGGCACAGATCGCCTCTGAGCAGGCGGTATGCCACTGAGTAGAGCTGGAGTTTCTTTAACTGGGCAGCGTATGGCATCTGTTTGAGCCCATTGATCCTCTTGGTGAGGTACTTTTGGGGTCTTTCCAGTTGCTGCAGGTGTCTGGTATGGTACATCCCAAAAGGGGCATTGTACTCAATTATGGGCCTGATGAGGGATGAGTAAAGAGGCACGATGACCTCCCCTGATCTAAATGTGAATCCCTTCATGATTAGGTGGGCTATATAAAATGTTTTTCTAACCACTTTGGCCACGTGGTTGTCAAATGAGAGATTGCTATCACCTTGGGTCCCCAGGTCCCTAATTACTTCTTCCATACTTAATGGATTACCACCTATGTGGTTAATTTGTGGACACTTTGTTTTTGCCAAAGGGGATGACTATACACTTTTTGGCGTTTAGCTTGAGGCCATGGCTCTGTTTCTATGAGGCCCTTTTGGAGGATGCTTGTGTCGGCTGGAGAGTCGATTATGCTGCCCAGTTTGCAGTCATCTGCAAACTTGGTCAGCCCCAGTCCTTCCATGTTGGCCTGTACCTCCGAGAAATATATACCGAACAAGAGAGGTCCCAGGACTGAGCCTTGTGGGATGCCACTTGTAACTGGTTTGGAGTCTAACATAGCTCCAGCAATTCTAACCATGTGGGTTCTGTCCTTGAGCCAGTTTTCAACCCATCTAGTGACATAGGGGTTTATATTTAAGCTGGTGAGCTTATCTATAATGCCCGAGTGGGGTATTGTATCAAAGGCTTTTGTGAGGTCCAGGTAAGCTGTGTGGACCACCTTCCCCTCGTCAATGGCCTTGGTGACTGTTTCAATGAAATTGACCAGGTTTAAGAGGCAGGATCTGCCCTTAACAAAGCCGAACTGGGTAGGATCCAGTGTCTGTAGGTCCCCAATATCTTTATTTATGAGGTCCATGATGATCCTTTCCATAGCTTTGCAGACCAAGCTAGTCAGGCTTATGGGGCAATAGTTTCCAAGATCTGTCGAGGCACCACCTTTGTGGAGAGGGACCACTGTTGCTGTACGCCACTCTTTGGGTACATATCCTGTAGTAAGGCTGAGACTGAACAGTAGTTTTATGTTTGGGTTTAGCTCTTCTTGGAGTTCATGTAGGACACAGCCCGGGACACCATCTGGTCCCATTGATGCTGTGTTTTTTGCTTTGGAGAGGGTGGCTCTTACCTGAACATCTGATATGTCAGTGGGGCAGCACTCTGCTGGGATAGATATTTGCCCTTTTGGTGGGGGGGGAGTTTGCACTGAACCTGTCAGCTAGGATGTTGGCAATGTCTGTGTGTTCGGTGTATTTTTTGTCATTTTGGACTAATTCTGAGCATATCTGGGAATTACCACCCAGGTTGTGATTATCCTTAGTGTCCTGTGCAATTTTTCTCTCAACGTTGGCCTTAGGCGATTTTATGAGTGCCCGTAGTTTTTTGCTAACACTGATCAGAGATGCCTTCCCTTTTTGGGATTTTGCTCTATCATGTAGTAGCTTCCTCCTTCTATTGTATAGTTTGTTTATGGCTGTGGTCCACCAGACAGGACGTCTGCCTTTGGAGGATTGTGTCTTGGTTTTATTTGGGATTGCATGATCCATGCATTCCTGGAGGTTTTCATAGAATGCGTTTATAAAGGATTCTGCGGTCTGGGCCATAATTTCCACAGGCCTGGGGTCTTTGAAGGATTCCACCTCGGTTTTGAGGAGTGTGAAATTTGCTTTAGAGAAGTTTTTCACTGTGGTTTACTGGGCAGGGGGTGGGATCGGGATGTGAATATCCAGTGAGATTAATTTATGGTCTGATCTTACCAGTGAGGGATACACTTCTGGTCTGGAGCATAGAGTCCCCATGTTGGTGATGATCAGGTCCAGTATGTTTTCCCCTCTTGTGGGAGTGGTAACAAGTTGTTCCATAGCATTTGAGTTTATAAATTCTAGGAACCTTTGAGCTAGGGTGTTGGAGCTAGAGTAATGCTCGCAGTCTATGTTTGGGTAGTTGAAGTCGCCCAATGTAATGGTGTTTGGAGAGACCTTCATATTTTCCAGTGTTTTCAGGAAGGCCGAGTGGGGTTCCAGGGTTTGGGAGGGTGGTCTGTAGTAGGCTATAAACTGGAAGGCAGTTTTACCCACTGTTAGTTGCACATGTATAGTCTCTGATGCTTCATGCTGTGCCACCAACCTGGAGGGGTGGGTATCTTTGACGAATATTGATACTCCCCCTCCTTTTCTGGTTCATCCAAGTTTTGGGGCCGAAAAGCATGGTATGAGGTATAACCTGGTAGTGCTGGGGTGCTCTCGGGAGCCTTGAACCAGGTTTCTGTTACTGCACAGTTATCGATGTTCTCCATGCTAAGGAGAGTTTCGAGTGCATGTATCTTGAGGTTTAGACTTCTGGCGTGAGTAGCATTACTCTTAGTTTCTTATCCCTTGTGATACCTATGGAGGTGGGTTTGTCTTTTGAGCCTTGCCTAAAAAAGGCACTATGGGGGTAGCAAGAGCCTTTGCCAATATCTGAAAGCCCAGGGGTGACAGGTGCAAGCCGTCCCTAGTGAAGCATCGTGGCTTGTTGAGCATGTCATTCCAGGCTGACAGGCATTGGATCCCCTTTGAATGACACCAATTTTTAAGCCGATTTTTGAAATTAATCATCTTGTCTTCATATTGTGGCATCATTCTTGGTGAGGGTAAGATGCTACTCAAGGTCAGGGTCATACCGGCCTGGGCTACATGCTCAGAGAGCTCCTCTATGTCTCTTTTCATGTAGTCCAGGGAGGTACGTCTCAGGTCATTCACACCAGCATGGACAATGACTGAGTCATATTTGTACTTGCCTTGGAGTGACCTGAGTGCTTGTGTTATGTGGCGGATACTAGCACCCGACAGGCAGCTCACCATGACCTTCTCCTTGTTCAGCCTGGTGAGCGGGACGTCAGTGTGCCTGACAATAGAGTCACCTATTACAAGTGTATCAGGTGTGTTGTTTAGCCTTAAGGGCTGTGACTGTTCGCTACACTGGCTTTTTGAGCTATGTGTTGCACGTGTTTTGTTTTGGGGTAGCGGTTGCTTGGGTGTCTGCTTTGGAGGTCTCTGCTGCTTAGGCAGATTTTTATTTAGAGCCTCTGAGTATGTTTTTGTGTGTTTATGTGTTTGGTTTGTTGTCGTGGTAGGTCTATGTGAGAGTGGAATTGTAGTGAGTGTGGTTTCCTTCTCCTCCTGGCTGGTTACGCCAGTACTGAGTTGAGAGAGCTTAGCCTCCAGTTTGCTGAAACTTCAAATCCTTCAGAAAATGTATGTTAACACAATTCCTGTTGCTCTAGTAACTTTCAAAGTTTACAAGAGCAATATTTAAAATCTGTTCCTACTTTTAGGCCTTTGTCCCCCCTCTTGTCAAGCTTTGTCCAGATGTCTTGCACTAAGAGGTTGAGAGGTATATCTCACAGGTTCCCCACAAGACAAATACAAGGCATAGCAAACCTTCTTTATGTAAAGTGTCTTAAAGCCCTTTCTTTCTACTCAGTCTCCTGTACATTGCTGAAGAGAGATCTATACCTGGTTTACAAGGCATCTGCAAAGCCCACATTTACAAATCTCCTGCATATTTGTAACTCAAACAGTCCCAGAAACACAAGATCTAAGGACAGAGAGAGATGGATATGTGCTTTCCAGCCATATGAAGCTGAGTTTGCCCGTTACCCAGTTTAAGCTCAATCTAGACCATTGGATTGGGAATAGAAAATTTACACTGGGCCTAGCACCCATGTCCCTTATGAACAGACATAGTGTATAAATGTTTTGACCTCAATATCCTGTTTGAATGCAAGACATCATTAATCTTTCAAGAAGACATAACTAGGCATAGACAGGGTCCTTGGTTTGTTAACCTAGTAAAAATCTATGACTTTGACTCTATACAAAATGCATAATGAAGATAAGAAAATAGAAAAAGCGGGGGAGGGGAGAAAAGAGAAAATGCACAATAAACCCACACATCATGTACACATGCCATTTTATACACTATTGAAATATTGCAGTAAAATCTTTATTGAAGTAAAACTTGTGTACAGGAAATGATTATGTGCCCAATGGGAGTAGTTATTTGGGAAGTGATTATGTGTACAATGGGAGTACTCATTTGAACAGTGATTATGTGCACAATGGGAGTACTCATTTGATAAGTGATTATATGTACAATGGGAATACTCATTTGGGAAGTGATTATGTGTACAATGGGAATACTCCTTTGGGAAGTGATTATGTGTACAATGGAAGTACTCATTTGTTAAGTGATTATGTGTACAATGGAAGTAGTTATTTGGGAAGTGATTATGTGTACAATGGGAGTAGTCATTTGCAAAGTGATTATGTGTACAATGGGAGTACTCATTTCCGAAGTGATTATGTGCACATTGGGAGTACTCATTTGGGAAGTGATTATGTGTACAATGGGAATACTCATTTGGGAAGTGCTTTAGTACTTGGGGCGAATGGCATGAGCACTGCTTATGTGTACAATGGGAGTAGTCATTTGGGAAGCGCTTTAGTACATGGGAAGAATGATATGAGTACTGCTTATGTGTACAATGGCAGTAGTCATTTGGGAAGTGCCTTAGTACTTGGGAAGAATTATATGAGTAGTGCTTATGTGTACAATGACAGTAGTCATTTGGAAAGTGCTTTAGCACTTGGGAAGAATGATATGAGTACTGCTTATGTATACAATGGGAGTACTCATTTGGGAAGTGATTTAGTACTTGGGAAGAACAATATGAGTAGTGCTTATATGTACAATGACAGTAGTCATTTGGGAAGTGCTTTAGTACTTGGGAAGAATGATATGAGTAGTGCTTATGTATACAATGGGAGTAGTCATTTGGGAAGTGCTTTAGTACTTGGGAAGAATGATATGAGCACTGCTTATGTGTACAATGGGAGTAGTCATTTGGGAAGTGCTTTATTACTTGGGAAGAATGATATGAGTAGTGCTTATGTGTATTATGGAAGCAGTCATTTGGGAAGTGCTTTAGTACTTGGGAAGAATGATATGAGTACTACTAATGTGTACAATGGGGAGTAGTCATTTGAGAAGTGCTGTAGTACTTTGGAAGAATGCTATGAGTAGTGCTTATGTGTAGAATGGGAGTAGTCATTTGGAAAGTGCTTTAGTGCTTGGAAGAATGATATGAGCACTGTTTATGTGTACAATGGGAGTAGTCATTTGGGAAGTGCTTTAGTACTTGGGAAGAATGCTATGAGTAGTGCTTATGTGTATTATGGGAGTAGTCATTTGGTAAGTGCTTTAGTACTTGGGAGGAATGATATGAGTAGTGCTTATGTGTATTATGGGAGTAGTCATTTGGGAAGTGCTTTAGTACTTGGGAAGAATGATATGAGTACTACTAATGTGTACAATGGGGAGTAGTCATTTGAGAAGTGCTGTAGTACTTTGGAAGAATGCCATGAGTAGTGCTTATGTTTACAATGGGAGTAGTCATTTGGGAAGTGCTTTAGTACTTGGGAAGGATGATATGAGTAGTGCTTATGTGTACAATGGGAGTAGGTATTTGGGAAGTGCTTTAGTACTTGGGAAGAATGATATGAGTAGTGCTTATGCATGCAGTGGGAGTAGTCATTTGGGAAGTGCTTTAGTATTTGGGAAGAATCATATGAGCACTGCTTATGTGTGCAATGACAGTAGTCATTTGGAAAGTGCTTTAGTACTTGTGAAGAATGATATCAGTAGTGCTTATGTATACAATGGGAGTACTCATTTGGGGAGTGCTTTAGTACTTGGGAAGAATATGAGTAGTGCTTATGTGTACAATGACAGTAGTCATTTGGGAAGTGCTTTAGTACTTGGGAAGAATTATATGAGTAGTGCATATGTATACATTGGGAGTAGTCATTTGGGAAGTGCTTTAGTACTTGGGAAGAATGATATGAGTATTGCTTATGTGTACAATGGGAGTAGTAATTTGGGAAGTGCTTTAGTACTTGGGAAGAATGATATGAGTAGTGCTTATGTGTACAACGGGGAGTAGGTATTTGGGAAGTGCTTTAGTACTTGGGAAGAATGATATGAGTATTGCTTATGTATACAATGGGAGTAGTCATTTGGAAAGTGCTTTAGTACTTGGGAAGAATGATATGAGTAGTGCTTATGTATACAATGAGAGTACTCATTTGGGAAGTGCTTTAGTACTTGGGAAGAATAATATGAGTAGTTTTTATGTGTACAATGACAGTAGTCATTTGGGAAGTGCTTTAGTACTTGGGAAGAATGATATGAGTAATGCTTATGTATACAATGGGAGTAGTCATTTGGGAAGTGCTTTAGTACTTGGGAAGAACAATATGAGTAGTGCTTATGTGTACAATGACAGTAGTGATTTGGGAAGTGCTTTAGTACTTGGGAAGAATGATATGAGCATTGCTTATGTGTACAATCGGAGTAGTCATTTGGGAAGTGCTTTAGTACTTGGGAAGAATGATATGAGTAGTGCTTATGCATACAATGGAAGTCGTTATTTGGGAAGTGCTTTAGTACTTGGGAAGAATTATATGAGTACTGCTTATGTGTACAATGGGAGCAGTCATTTGGGAATTGCTTTAGTACTTGGGAAGAATCATATGAGTACTGCTTATGTGTACAATGGCAGTAGTCATTTGGGAAGTGCTTTAGTACTGGGAAGAATTATATGAGTACTGCTTATGTGTATAATGGGAGTAGTCATTTGGGAAGTGCTTTTGTACATGGGAAGAATTATGTGAGTAGTGCTTATGTATGCAAAGACAGTAGTGATTTGGGAAGTGCTTTAGTACTTTGGAAGAATGATATGAGTAGTGCTTATGTGTACAATAGGAGTAGTCATTTGGGAAGTGCTTTAGTACTTGGGAAGAATGCTATGAGTAGTGCTTATGTGTATTATGGGAGTAGTCATTTGGGAAGTGCTTTAGTACTTGGGAGGAATGATATGAGTAGTGCTTATGTGTATTATGGGAGTAGTCATTTGGGAAGTGCTTTAGTACTTGGGAAGAATGATATGAGTACTACTAATGTGTACAATGGGAGTAGTCATTTGAGAAGTGCTGTAGTACTTTGGAAGAATGCTATGAGTAGTGCTTATGTGTACAATGGGAGTAGTCATTTGGGAAGTGCTTTAGTACTTGGGAGGAATGATATGAGTAGTGCTTATGTGTTTTATGGGAGTAGTCATTTGGGAAGTGCTTTAGTACTTGGGAAGAATGATATGAGCACTGCTTATGTGTGCAATGGGAGTAGTCATTTGGGAAATGCTTTAGTACTTGGGAAGAATCATATGAGTAGTGCTGATGTGAACAATAGGAGTAGTCATTTGGGAAGTGCTTTAGTCCTTGGGAAGAATGATATGAGTGGTTCTTATGTGTACAATGACAGTCGGAGCTGGATTCCAAACTATGCCTTGGAATCTGCACCGTCAACTAACCTAATTTATAAAAAGCCTATGGCAGCACAGGATTTTTTACAATGGACACCAGAAGCAGAATCTGCTTTCTGTAAATTGAAACAGTTAATAGCGTCCTCATTAGTTTTGGGATTACCAAACTATCCTAAATGTTTTTTCCAAACTGTAGATTGTAAGCAAGGTTATATGAAATCAGTGTTAACACAGCAGCATAGGGACAAGCAACACCCTATTGCTTATTATTCATCACAGCTGGACCCAGTGGCACAGTCTTTACCTCACTGTGTACAAGCAGTAGTTGCAGCTGCAATGGCAGTACAGGCTTCGGCCTCAGTAGTGTTGTTCCACCCTCCCACATCAAGAGTGCCTCATGCAGTCACAATTATTTTACTACAAGAAAAGGTAGCATATCTTTCCCCTGCTAGGCATCTTTCCTGTATGACTATATTGTTGAGCCAACCTCACATGACAATTGAACGTTGTACGACTTTGAACCCTTCTACCTTGCTCCGAACCCATGCAGATGGCACACCACACAGCTGCCTGCAAGTGATTGAGCAAAAGACACTGCCAAGAAAAGATCTTACGGATGTTCCCTTGGATGATGCCGAGGTGACATATTACATGGATGGCTCATGCAAAAGGGGTCCTGCAGGACAGAACCTAGTAGGATATGCAGTAGTTTCTGACATTATAGAAGCGAAATCTTTACCACACAGTTTATCTGCACAGGCAGCAGAATTGATTGCCTTGACAAGGGCATGTACCTTAGCAAAGGGTAAATGTGTAAACATTTTTACTGACAGCCAATACGCTTTTTCTACCGTACATGTTTTTGCGCAACAGTGGAAAAATCGAGGAATGATAACATCTACTGGCAAACCGATCATTCATGCACAGTTTATTTTAGATCTTTTAGAATCTATTCAGTTACCTCAGTAAGTAGCTATTTGTAAATGCCCAGCTCATACCAAGCAACAGGACAGGATTTCAAAAGGTAATGCGAGAGCTGATACAGCTGCAAAGCAGGCAGCTTCAGAAGCATTTCTTTTGAATGAGGAATTACAACCCTCTGAGATTTTAGAATTAGAAATGTTAAAAACAATGCAGACACTTACTACGAAAGTTGAAAAACAAAGATGGGTAAAATGAGGAGCAATTCTTGAAAAGGGGATGTACATCTCTAAAGAAAAGAAACCGATATTGCCATCTAATTTGTTTAGATATGCAGCTTTGTTGAGCCATGGGCAGAGCCATGTCTCAACAGGGGGGATGGTACAGCTGGCGAACCGAGTGTTCACGACAAATGGCTTCTCAAATTACTCTAAAAAATTCTGCGCGGTATGCCACGTTTGTAATAAACATCATGCACAAGGAGTGTTAAAGCCCAAGCAAGGGAGTTTTCCTATACCACCATATCCATTTCATACTATCTGTATGGATTTCATAGAGTTGAATAAATGTGAAAATAAGAAGTATTGTCTTGTCATTGTAGATGGGTGGAAGCCTTTCCGACTAAAAATCCAGATGCTACAACGGTGGCCAAAGTCCTTGTCAAAGAAATCATCCCTAGATTCGGCATTCCGGAAAGGATCTACAGTGACAATTGCACTCACTTTGTGAATCAAACCATACAACAGCTAAGTAAATTTTTTGGAATTTCTTTAAAAAGTAATTGTGCGTATCACCTGCAATCAGCAGGGCTAGTAGAGAGGCATAATGGGATTTTAAAGAGTAAGCTAAGAAAGTTAATATCAGAAACACAGAGAAACTGGGTGTACTGTCTGCCCCTGGCACTGTTGAGCATGAGAACTGTTCTGAATGCAAAAGGATTGACTCCTTTTGAAAAGCTCTTTGGAAGGGCTTACTATATACCTCAGTGGAAATCTCTCATGCTCGCAGACCAGGAAGCTGACAGTACATTAGCAGAGTGTATGTGTAAGTTATTAAATTCTAAACATTTGTTGCAGTTAAATTCTGTTTCAGATAAAGAACGAACCAGACCGTCAGAAGTGGCAGTGTCTCCTGTAGCGTGGAACTGGCTAAAGGTAGTTAAGAGAAAGAACTGGGCATCTCCAAAGTGGGAAGGTCCATATCAAGTGCTTTTGTCAACACCCACTGCAGTCAAGATAGCAGAACGTGCCTCTTGGATCCACCTGATGCACTGTAAATTAGTTAAAAACTTTGAACTGGACAAAAATCTTGTTACATGCCAAGAGTAAAAATGATAGAGTCCAGAAGAAACAGGAATGCAGAACAACCCTTTCCTCAGAAGTATTGCATAATCATCCTGTTAACTGTATTTATGACAATAATCTTTTTGCTGTGGCCTTTCCTTTTCCCAGCCACACAGACTGAACTGAATAAATGTGAAGTGTTACTCATAAACTGGCATCCAAACTTTAACACTTACCAGGCAATTAAATATGTGTATGCTGAGACTTTCAATGTTTTGAATTGCTGGATTTGCACAGCTTTGCTGACAGCATACGGGGGGTTATTAATGACTACGGTCCCCCTAGGGGTCAATGAGACCTGGGAAAACTTGATTTATGATACCTCAACCATTACAGCGCAAGATAAAATAGCATTGCATTTGTCTGTTCCACAAAAGGGAACTGTGTGTTTTTATAAACATGATACTGTTCAGGTGGGTTGGAGCAATTGCAATGTGACTGTTCCTTATAGATGTTATACTAAAGGAAACAAAGTAGATCTTTATTGTAATACAAACTATGATTCATTTCTTGGATTGATGCATAAAACACTTGATGAAGTAAAACATAATTCTGTTCTTTATAAACAGCTGTCTATAATTGATAGAAAAATGTTTCATGCAGGGCGAGTGTATATTCATAGCAAGGTTACTACTAAAGTAGAGGATTGTTATTTTGTGTGTGGTTACCTGAGAATTGGTCCGGCAGTTGTTTTTTGGGTTACCTGGTTCCGGTCATATGACACACTGCAGTCTTGCCTCATGGGAAAATTCAAAATGTCCGAGAAGTCATCAAGAAACCTCTAAATCCAGTGGGACAAATCGATGTGCGTTGGAAAGACCATCACTCTCTAGGTAAAGGACTAACACACATGGACTTGAGTGATAGCGTTATATCGTGGGCAGGCATATTACCAGCATACAGAGCAGTAAAATCTATCTGGGAGCTGAGAAAACTGTCGAAACTTCTCGAAGTAATGAGCAACACAACTTTTTCTGCTCTTGAATTGGTGACTGATGAACTGAATGCTATGAGAACTGTAGTGCTCCAAAACCGCATGGCTCTTGACTTCACCCTAACGGTGAGAGGGGATACGTGTGCTTTAATCCAAGAAGAATGCTGTTCGTATATTCCTGACCATAACATGAGATAGACAATCATCTTGAGGTAATTCAGCAAGTGTCGGCCATGACCAAGCCAGGCCCAAACCCACTGATGGACTTTTTCCAGAAATGGTTTGGGGGGTGGGGTACCATCCTAATAAATATTCTGATTGCCATTTATGTAGGTATGCTCCTACTGGGAGTATGTGTTTGTTGTGGTATCTCCTGCATGAAAAGACTGATTAAAGACCTTATAGACATGTCGGTTTCTGAAACCATATATCAAAGTACTGAGTTTGAAGAACTGTTAAAAGACTGAAAATGCTTTCATAAGATTAAACTGAATGACTCTCTTAACTGCAAATCCTGAGTGGAAGAGGTTAGGAGAAGAAAACACACTGTTTATGCTTATTTTGAAAGTAGAATAAAAGTATCAATAGGGGGGAAATGCTAGAAAAATATGTATTAATAGGAATATGCTTAGTGCATTCAGAGCCTAAAAGAGTTAACACATTTATTCTATTTCATACTGCATAAATCTGTACAAACTGCAGTTGCTTTCTGACCTTGTATTGTCAGCTAAATCTTGCTTGTGCCTTGGAAATTTACTGAGAAGCAGATGATTTCTGCTTGCGTTAGGAAAATAATGAATAGAACAATACTGCTTATATGAAATTCAGACAAGAAGTTCCACTGTGCCATGAGAACATACACAGCTGTAGAAGTAACAGCTAATTAGGACAAAGCCTGCTTGAAAATATGAACTGCAATCAGCATTTGCTTGTATCTGTATTAGAAAAGTACCTTGAAAAGTAACAGTGTACAATAGACACTTGTAAACAGATTAATAGTCACCAAGGCCAGGTTGTTTTTCTGAAAAGTTTCTCACAAATCTAGTCATGTCAGCAGAAAATCTGAAGTAACACCTGCTGTAGTACAATGCTTAAAGTTGTGTTTGATTACATCAGCTTAGAAGGCCATGTCTTGTAAAACAGTATAAGAATGAACATACTTCCTGTTAGTAGTTAGACAAATCCTTGTATTTGCATGTTTTTTGTCTCCTTGCTGCAAGTAAATTAAAGTGCCTTAACTGAACCTTACGTGTTTTGGTCTTTGAAGTTTTTTCCTTTGACAGGCCTCCCCTCCATCAAATGTCAGGTCGTGTGCGATGCCCAGGGCATTATAATGAAAGTGTGTGCTGGCTAACCTGGAAGCTATCACAATTCCCACATTTGGCATCTGATGTAGCTGAACCAGAGATTTGCCAATGGGGACATCCTCTATGGTCACCTAGTGGCGGATGCTGGTTACACGCTGTAGCCGAGGCTGATGACACCCATCAGAAATGCTCATACACCTGAACAAGAACGCCATAATGAGGCACACGCCCAGACCAGACTTATAATAGAGTGTGTGTTTGGGATGCTCAAGTCATGGTTCCGGTGTCTGGACACATTCGGTGGAGCCTTGCAGTACTCACCAGCTATATGTACTCAAATTGTTATGGTATGTGCCATGCTACACAATATGATCCTGCAGAAACATCTGCAGCAGGAACAGCACGGGGCAGGGCCACACAGCCCCCACTAATGCCAAGGCCTGCACAGGCACAGAGTGACTCAGAGGAGGAACATACTGAGCCTGCCCCAGTAGGCAGATGGAGGCATGCCCAGTATGCCCTGGCCTTGGCAAAAAGGCAATGCATAGCACATACACTGACACAGTAGGGACACAGGGAATGACACCACTCTCTGATCCGCACATACATTAAAAGGGATGCCAAACATGACACTACCTGTGCTCAACCATGTATAGGGAGTGTACTATGTGCATCTGACATAGGCAGACCTCCAGCACCATCCTCAATCTTGGCACACCCACAAGGTAAGTCAATCAACCTACCAATTGCCAAATGGAGTAGAATGTGTCATTACCTGTATCTATGGTATGGATGTGAGCATGCAAGGGAATTGGGTGGCTCAATGTTATGGCAGCAGATAGTAGACATTCATAGTGGCACCATGACATCTGTAACACATACTGGAGTCACCATAGTAGCCAGTACTACACAGGGTGACAAAACCTACTGCAGGAAATGTGCTGGGTAACATGTGTATCCATATGACTCACACATGCCAGTCAGGGAGGTCCACACACCCAACAACAGTCTCAGACAGCAGGACAGCTGTAGACAAACCCAAACAGAGCCTGTGCTATGGCCTCTGAATGATGCCTATGGGTAACCTCCCCCCCAGGCCTACACAGACAGACACCAGCAGGTCAGGCAGTGGGATGTTAGTTCTGAAGGGTAGGAATTCAGACACTAATATGTAGGGCAACCAAAGCTAAGACCTGTAGTACACTGATATGCTTCTAGTCAGTATGATAGGTTAGAATACAGACTGAAATGGAGTACCTGACATACCAGTACAGTCATAGCAAATGTGTACAAGTGCTAGGTGTACCCCTCATCCTATGTAGACATGTAGAAACAGTAAGATGTGCCCCCCCAATCCTGTGTAGAAATGTAGTAACAGTCAGATGTGCCCCCCAGTCCAGTATAGAAATGTAAAAACAGTCAGGTGTGTCCCCCCACAACCCTATGTAGAAATGTAGTAACAGTCAAGTGTGCCCCCAAAACTACCATGTAGACATGTATAAACAGTCAGGTGTGCCCCCCAGTCCTGTGTAGAAATGTAGTAACAGTCAGGTGTTCCCCCCATCCTGTGTAGAAATGTAGTAACAGTCAGGTGTGCCCCCCCAATCCTGTGTAGAAATGTAAAAACAGTCATGTGTCCCCCCCCACAACCCTTTGTAGAAATTTAGTAACAGTCAGGTGTGCCGCCCACTCCCATGTAGACATGAAGAAACAGTCAGGTGTGCCCCTACCCCCAATCCAGCATAGAAATCTAGTAACAGTCAGGTGTGCCCCTGATCTGGTGTAGAAATGTAGAAACAGGGAGGTGTGCCCCCCACAATCCTATGTAGAAATGTAGTAACAGTCAGGTGTGCCCCCCACACGACACGTGGAAACAGACAGGTCTGCCCTTTCCCCAATCCAGTGTAGAAATGTAGTGACACTCAGGTGTGCCCCCCCAACCCTATGTAGAAATGTAGTAACATGTATGAGTAGGTATAATACATGTGGAGCACAGATGTCCAGAAGTGGCCAAGGTAGCAGGATATGTTGTAGCATTTGCACAATATGTAGGTCTGTGTGTGTTAGGATGGTGTGTGTTTCATAATGTGTGAGAGTGGTCAGTATGTATGCATGTTGAGGTAAGAGCTGGTGGCCATTGCCCATTACTGCTGATAACAGGGACAAGCCCTCATGACTGCAGTGCCAAAAACAATCCCCACCAGTATAACACATGCTAGCAGTAAGCCATTGTAAATGTATGGCGGCAATATGTGTCACCATTTGAAATACTGACATGGTATGGCTGTTGGGCTAGATATGCAAAACGTACACAGGGGAAAGTACCCCAGACATACAGTATATATTGTGTCACTGTGAAATGGAGACACCCTTGGATTTGTACATATAGGTATGCATTACAGTAACTGGACCTGTAGTAGGGGATACCGATGATGTCTGCCTGAACATCTGCAGATCACAAAGGAGGTAGGACTGATGTATTGGGAATCAGCTGATGTACCTGCACATGCCAGCATAACTGTAATGCCCCATGCATATCTGTGTGTCAGATGCAAGTAGTGTTCATAGCACACATGTACCCAGCCACACAAACACCACCCACAGGCACCACTCTGACAATATCCCTGCTGTGGGGAATGGGTACATTAAGACCCCACCTGTATATGGCAATAGTGGAAGACTGCACCATGCAGTGCAGGTGTCCCATGCAGGTCTATCCCTAGCTATAGGTAGCACCCCGCCAGCATCCATACCACCTGATCAAGACTTATAGAAGGTATTGGCATGAACAGGAGGGTGGCCTAATGGTTAAGATGTTTGCCTTACAAATACAAGGTGCAGGGTTTGAGTCTCACAAAGGTCTAATTGGCTAAGCTTAAAATGGCTCACAAGGGCAGTTAACTTAGTAGTAACCTATGAACCTATGAACAACTATCACACCTACCCTGTGACCCCAGGAGAATATACTGTATGGTGGTCTGGGACTGTAGGACTGACAGAATGCAATGGCCTGCCACATCTGGCTTGCACCAACACCTAATACCTCACAGGCACCTGCCAAAGGCCCATGTATCACACATACTGCCAATGCATGTTATGTCATAGACACTTAAATAACAACATAACACACTCCACATAAGCCATATGCAAGGCCATGTAGACAAACCACAGTAACATATCCACCATGTCCCACTGCATGAACTGTGGACCAAGACTAACACACACCTGTGATATGGTGATACCTTTAGGGAAAGTATCAGAGGATGTATGCATAATGTATGGAAGAGGTTAGAATAATAGAGGGGGGTGTGGGAGCATGGGCAGCATGGAATGTGCAGGGTCCAACACCAAGCTGTGTGCACACATTATCCCTGGCTGCAAACATATAAATGGGTGGCTACACACCTGCTCATACACCACAATAGGGTAAATGTCCTGACCCATGGCCCCTGCCTCTGGCTAACTTGTGCAAATCTGTACAGCTGTGAGGCATTGCAACAGCAAGATAAGGCCATACTGCCATGTTGATGGGCGGACAAGTATGGGATCCTCCACCAGTACTGTACCAAGGTGCTGAACTGGATACACAAGCCCAGCACCAAGTGTCTGCAGCTCTCCCTCCAGAATGGCATAACTTACCATGAATATGTAGGTGTCTGCCCACAATACTGGATATATATGCAGTCACCCTTGTCCCCCAAGTCATCACTGTGAGTAAGAATATCCACCTGACAGTACATGAGGACAGAAAACATCACTGTGTATAACAGTACACATGTCTGAATATCTCTGCTAACATCAATACCATGCAGCTGAAGCAGCACAGACACAATCACCTACAGTACACACTATCGCCTGCACAGTTTGTCCCCATATTGCCAAATGATCGGCGGATACACTGCAGAAACAGTATGCTACCTGTAGGTGTACAACACAAAGGTCTGCACTGCAGTACAAACTACCTGGAATCGATCCACACATTCAATACAGTAGGGCATACTGGGCATGCTCACACAGTTAGAGAAATGAACGCCATGTCAGCCAACAACATACCGATAGGTCATACTGAGCATACTCACACACTTAAACAAATGAAGGCCATGTCTTCAAACAACAGTGGACCAGACATATCTGGCAGTTGCAGATGTTAGTGGAGACACTTCTCAGTATGCAGCACTCATGGTTTGCACACACACTGGATAGGAATACAGGTATATATCCAAGGGCAACACACTATAATAAGCCAAAAGTAGATGTAGACAGATGTGTGGAAGAGAGTGACTGTCACAAGGGGCCATCCATTATGAGGCCTGTCCCACCCAGCACACAGCTAAATGACTACGACCACATGATGTTCCAATGTCACTCACTGTAGACCTTAGCTACTGGTATCTGTCAGTATTACGGACTATGTGGTGCAAGTGCTAGCTGTGCAACATGACTGTACAAGGAAGTAGTCATCTAGCAGCTGTATACACGTACCTGTAGAATATAACCCTGTATGTGCCCGTATGTGGTGTGTCAACCTCTAGATGAATGGATTATGGCCCATGCACACACACTGCCCTCCCCATACTATGACAAGCTTGCTGAGGTCATATACTTTGAAATACACCCTTGTGAAATGTGTATTCCAGTAATTTCTGTGGCACTTCCTATAACTGCATACTGCTGTAGTGTAATAAACTAATTAGGTAGGAGTTCTAATCCCAGACATGGCAACTGTGTGTGTTTGTGTGTGTCACCGTCTGTGTAGAGAGCAATGCTTTTTAGGCTGGTCACATTCACTACAATTCAAATGTCCTACTTTGTCAAGGCTGCTGATGTCACTCACTGTAGACCTTAGCTACTGGTATCTGTCAGTATTACAGACTATGTGGTGCAAGTGCTAGCTGTGCAACATGACTTGACAAAGTAGGACATTTGAATTGTAGTGCAACATGACTTGACAAAGTAGGACATTTGAATTGTAGTGAGTGTGACCAACCTAAAAAGCATTGCTCTCTACACAGATGGTGACACACACAAACACACACAGTTGCCATGTCTGGGATTAGAACTCCTACCTAATTAGTTTATTACACTAGAGCAGTATGCAGTTATAGGAAGTGCCACAGAAATTACCGTAATACACATTTCACAAGCGTGTATTTCAAAGTATATGACCTCAGCAGCTTTAGTATGGGGAGGGCAGTGTGTGTGCATGGGCCATAATCCATTCATCTAGAGGTTGACGCACCACATACGGGCACATACAGGGTTATATTCTACAGGTACGTGTATACAGCTGACCGAATTTTATGTATGATCTCTAACTGTTTGAGTTCCTTAATGTATGTTGATTTTATTAACAAGTTGATTTTTATTTCTATTTTTATTGTATGTCTTTATTAACAACAAGTCTGTTCATTTATGTTTTGTGTGGAGCTTTTCTCCCCGGGCCTCTACTGAAAATGGACATATATCCAGCTAGACTAGCCCGGTCAACAAATGTAAAATAAATAAAAAAAAAAAAAAAAAAAAAATGTCATACACTGTGAAATACATCTTTCGCAAAGCTGTAGCCTAGTAAACTCAGTGGTGTGTTCTATAACTGTGTACTGCTGTAGTGTGATAAGCTAGTTAGGTAGGAGTTCTAATCCCAGACATGGCAAGTGTTTGTGTGTGTTGAGAGCAATGCTTTTTAGGCTAGTCATGCTCACTACAATTCAAATGCCCTACTTTGGTAAGGCTGCTGATGTCATACACTGTGAAATACACCTTTCAAAAGCTGTGTACATGGGCTAGACTCCCCAAGTACATGTAGGGGTATCGATTTGCACTCCAGCCTCTCGGCTATTTCGCATCTGTTATCCCTGTATGGCAGACATTGTGATATATATATATATATATATATATACTAAGCCCACCATATAAGAAATTGCAAAACCCACTCAACATTGAGCCGAGTTGTTACACACTCACAACCAACTCCACACAGGATACGAGTCACAAACACAGACACACCACACCTGTCATGTCTAGGATTAGAACTCCTACCCAACTAGTTTATTAAACTACAGCACTACGCTGTTATAGGATGCACCATGGAGATTACTGGAGTACTCCTTCCCCAAAGGTATATTTCACAATGAATGACATCAGCAGGATTGCCAAAGTAGGGCATTCGAATTGTAGTGAGTGTGACTAAGCTAAAATGCATTGCTCCCTACACAGGGGTATGGATTTGCACTCCAGCCTCTCAGCTATTTCGCATCTGTTATCCCTGTATGGTGCACATTGTGATATATACTAAGGCCACCATATAAGAAATTGCAAAACCCACTCCACATTGAGCCGAGTTGTTACACACTCACAACCAACTCCACACAGGATACGAGTTACAAACACAGACACACCACACCTGTCATGTCTAGGATTAGAACTCCTACCCAACTAGTTTATTATTCTCTGTGGCATGTCCTATAATTACATACTGCTGTAGTGTGATAAACTAGTTAGGTAGGAGTCATAATCCCAGACATGGCAACTGGGGTTGGGAGGGTGGCCTAATGGTTAAGCTGTTTGCCTTACAAACACAAGGTGCAGGGTTTGAGTCTCACAAGGGATAATTGGCTAGGCTTAAAATGGCTCTCAAGGGCAGTTAGCTTAGTACTAATCTATGAACCTATGAACCTATGTGTGTGTGTGTCTCTGTTTGTGTAGAGAGCAATGCCTTTTAGCCTAGCTACACTCACTACAATTAGAATGCCCTACTTTGGCAATCCTGCTGTTATTCATTGTGAAACACACCTTTGGGGAAGGAGTACTCCAGTAATCCCTGTGGTGTGTCCTATAACAGCTTCATGCTGAAGTGTGATATAAAACTCTGGTAGGGGTTAATTCCTACACATGTTGGCTGTGGCTGTTTTGTGTGTGTTTCAATATCTGTGTAGGGAACAATGCATTTTAGCCTAGCCACACTCACTACAATTCAAATGCCTTACTTTGGAAATCCTGCTGATGTCATTCATTGTGAAATACACATTTGGGGAAGAAGTACTCCAGTAATCCCTGTGGTACATCCTATAACAACTTCATGCTGTAGTGTGATATAGAACTCTGGTTGGGGTTCTATTCACACACATGTTGGTTGTGGATGTTTTGTGTGTGTTTCAATGCCTGTGTAGGGAGTTTAGCCTAGCCACACTCACTGCAATTCAAATGCCCTACTTTGCGAATCCTGCTGATGTCATTCATTGTAAAATGCACCTTTGGGGTAGAAGTACTCCAGTAATCCCCATGGTGTGTCCTATAACAGCCTCATGCTGTAGTGTGACATAGAACTCTGGTAAAGGTTCTATTCTCACACATGTCGGTTGTGGATGTTTTGTGTGTGTTTCAATATCTGTGTAGGGAACAATGCATTTTAGCCTAGCCACACTCACTACAATTCAAATGCCTTACTTTGGCAATCCTGCTGATGTCATTCATTGTGAAATACACCTTTGGGGAAGAAGTACTCCAGTAATCCCTGTGGTACATCCTATAACAGTTTCATGCTGTAGTGTGATATAGAACTCTGGTTGGGGTTCTATTCACACACATATTGGTTGTGGATGTTTTGTGTGTGTTTCAATGCCTGTGTAGGGAGTTTAGCCTAGCCACACTCACTGCAATTCAAATGCCCTACTTTGCGAATCCTGCTGATGTCATTCATTGTAAAATGCACCATTGGGGTAGAAGTACTCCAGTAATCCCCATGGTGTGTCCTATAACAGCCTCATGCTGTAGTGTGACATACAACTCTGGTAGGGGTTCTATTCTCACACATGTCGGTTGTGGATGTTTTGTGTGTGTTTCAATGTCTGTGTAGGGAGCAATGCATTTTAGCCTAGTCACACTCATTACAATTCAAATGCCCTACTTTGGCAATCCTGCTGATGTCATTTATTGTGAAATACACCTTTGGGAAAGAAGTACTCCAGTAATCCCCATGGTGCATACTATAACAAATTCATGCTGTAGTGTTTTATAGAACTCTGGTCGGGGTTGTATTCCCACACATGACAGTTGTGGATGTTTTGTGTGTGTTTCAATATCTGTGTAGGGAACAATGCATTTTAGCCTAGCCACACTCACTACAATTCAAATGCCTTACTTTGGCAATCCTGCTGATGTCATTCATTGTGAAATACACCTTTGGGGAAGAAGTACTCCAGTAATCCCTGTGGTACATCCTATAACAGCGTAGTGCTGTAGTGTGATATAGAACTCTGGTTGGGGTTCTATTCACACACATGTTGGTTGTGGATGTTTTGTGTGTGTTTCAATGCCTGTGTAGGGAGTTTAGCCTAGCCACACTCACTGCAATTCAAATGCCCTACTTTGCGAATCCTGCTGATGTCATTCATTGTAAAATGCACCTTTGGGGTAGAAGTACTCCAGTAATCCCCATGGTGTGTCCTATAACAGCCTCATGCTGTAGCGTGACATAAAACTCTGGTAGGGGTTCTATTCTCACACATGTCGGTTGTGGATGTTTTGTGTGTGTTTCAATGTCTGTGTAGGGAGCAATGCGTTTTAGCCTAGTCACACTCATTACAATTCAAATGCCCTACTTTGGCAATCCTGCTGATGTCTTTCATTGTGAAATACACCTTTGGGAAAGAAGTACTCCAGTAATCCCAACGGTGCATACTATAACAAATTCATGCTGTAGTGTTTTATAGAACTCTGGTAGGGGTTGTATTCCCACACATGACAGTTGTGGATGTTTTGTGTGTGTTTCAATGTCTGTGTAGGGAGCAATGCATTTTAGCTTAGTCACACTCACTACAATTCGAATGCCCTACTTTGGCAATCCTGCTGATGTCATTCATTGTGAAATACACCTTTGGGGAAGGAGTACTCCATTAATCTCCATGGTGCATCCTATAACAGCGTAGTGCTGTAGTTTAATAAACTAGTTGGGTAGGAGTTCTAATCCTAGACATGACAAGTATGGTGTGTCTGTGTTTGTAACTCGTATCCTGTGTGGAGTTGGTTGTGAGTGTGTAACAACTCGGCTCAATGTGGAGTGGGTTTTGCAATTTCTTATATGGTGGCCTTAGTATATATCACAATATCCACCATACAGGGATAACAGATGGGAAATAGCTGAGAGGCTGGAGTGCAAATCCATACCCCTACATGTGACATCAAGGCCAGGCAAATAAAGTTAGCAACCCTAGTATTACCCAGAGAACACTCTCAACCCATGTCTCATACGCACACACACACTTGCCTAGGCAACAGCCACTATTTTGGTAGTACCCTGCATATTGCCCACCGATAATAACCATGGTGTGATTGCAGTGGGCTACAGAGGGCATGGCACCCTGTCCATCTGTCCAATAGGCACATACATGCCATCAGTGCACCTTCCCCATGTTCCCCACTGGACACCTGCAACACCTGTGGTGCCATCAAATGTGACCCACAAAGGACATACCATGCCTGAAAACATGCACTGTATGGACAAATGCCTCTGACACCAGGTAATGCCGGTATCATGCTATCAATGTAGGTGCAGTGTAAACCTGCCTGTCCATTACCAGTTCCAGCCACATGAGGCCAGGACTGGCACATCTGATGATAATCTGTGTACACAACATGGGCTAGACACCCCAGGTACAGTTCCATATGTCACTGTACATGCTTGTGGGAGGTGTGCAGATCCCAGACACCATCCATGTCATAGACTAAGGAACACATACATGGCAAACAATGCACAGCATTGGCCACACACAATAGTCACCTAGGCGAGTGGATGGTGAATAGAATGCCCACCTGGGTGGGAAAATACAGAAACTACACCCCTAAGCCACAATGCAAACCATTGTCATGTGGGCTGATGCCAAGGTATACCCATCACCTAGCCTTGTATAGCTGTCTGGCATGGTCGACCACTACACACCCGTGAAGCAATGCACCCATGCATGTCAGTACTGGCACTGTGTGTGTGTGTGTGTGTGTGTGTGTGTGTGTGTGTGTGTGTGTGTGTGTGTGTGTGTGTGTGTGTGTGTGTGTGTGTGTGTGTGTGTGTGTGTGTGTGTGTGTGTGTTGTATGATCACATTCACACTCACTACAATCCCACTGGCATACTGAAGCATGCTGTCCAATGTTAGACACATCCACATACCCTTTTCCCATATAACCTCTGTATGATCCCTGTGGTGCATGTAATACCTGCACAGTAATGGGTTGTGGCAATCTCACTAGTGATGAATTGTATTCCTGGGCCTGCCATGTGTGTCAATGTGTGTGCGTCCCTGTGAGAGTGTGGCTGTGTTGATACTGGCACCTGTTCATGTGGACAGGCACGTGTACTACACCTACCACATAGCTACCATATCCCTGTTGTAGATGCCACTCACCATCACATATACATTTTGAGGGCTCCTCAACATGTAACCTATGTGGTGCATCTGATAACTGCATAGAAATGTGATAGCACTACATAGTCATCAGGGGGTTTGATACCCTGTGCTGGTAGGTGTGTGACACAAACATGCTTAAGTTTTACTCTCCCACCCCTCCCTGACTTTACTTTACCTCTGTCTGCCTCTCTCACTCCCTCTCTGGTAGATGTGGAGATTTACACCTGCTTTGCTTAGGCAGCAGCATGTGTATTTTAACTGATGCTCATGATCAGCTGATTGTAGTCCTCTTCTAGCTGATTGCGTATGGAACAGTTGTGGTAACATTCCCATAGCCAATTCCATGAAAACACACTCCAATATCTAGGAACAGCATGTTAGTGTAGGACCTTTTCATTCACTGTGAGCAGGAACTCATTCTGTTGTTTGGCAAATAGCATCTCAGATGGATTGGGGATTTACCTCTAACAACATACACTGTGGAAACAGGGCAACACACAGAAGGGGGATGTGCCTGACCTGACTACAGACTGTAAGTGCTGCTATACTCCATTTGGAGTAATGTGTGGATATGGCTGTCCTACATATTTTAATAACTGCCATGTCAGTGCTATGTTTATGAGGGAACCCCATCTGTAGGGTCATCTGCAGACTGGGCAGTGTGTGGTGCCTTTTGTTTCATGTGTTACCCACAGATCACCTATCTGTGGACTGCAGAAGGTAGTGTGAGGATTGCAGTCTGTAGATTGTGACAGCCGGGAGAGTTACTGACTTCATATCCCTCATAGGACATATGTTGCAACAAACCTTGTTACAACAGTAAATGTATGAGGTTATCACAGCAACATGTCAATATTGGCCCTGTGTATGTGTCTCCAGCCACAACTCTGTCAACATTTGTACATATGTCATGCAGTAAGAGGTGCATATGTGCTGTACACCATAATTAGTGACATCATAACTGATAACAAGCCAGTGAGATATCAGACTGCTACACATGTTATGTATAGTAGGGGTTATATCTGATGACATCACCTGGGCATTCTGTGGTTGTGTGTACAGTACTCAGGTCTGTGTACATAAGGTGAATGTCGACAGTGTGTGTATTGATAATATGTACTTTGGCTTGTGTACAGACTGTGGTAGATTTTATTTATTTATTTAACATCTGTTAACCGGGAAAGTCCGACTTGGAGCGAAGCTAATTTTCAGCCCAGGGAGAAAGGCTCCAGATGCATGTCTCTGTAACTTTGTAGATGTCATTGTTCTTGGTCCCATTCTATCTGATGTTACATGCAGCTCCACTGCATGTTACCCTATCATCTTACATGTTTGTAGGACAATACACACACATGTCCCATACCATAGACAGGCATCGGACCACACTGTGTAGTGGCCAAGTATATGTAGGGTTACTGTGTGAATGGCACATATGAGGATGGTGTTGAAGAAATAGTCCATACACTGTAATATAACGCTAGCTTACCATATGTGGCTGTGGCTGTGTTCACATTGGCAGTGGTTATGCACTTTCACACTGATGTATTGTACTCTGTGCTGTGACATGCCTGTAGAGTCTGCTATATATGCAGGTAGATGTGCATTCCCCCATAGGAAATGTAGGCCAGTGATGAGCCAGTCTGCCTGTAGCCATGCCTTGTTACATGCCTAGCAGCTTATTGTACGTACCCAGTGAGATGTCATGTCCAGATACTTGTCAGATGTACTGCTGCTGGTCCTCCCTTAACAGTCATGTATGTCATACAGAACAGTGGGATACTGTACAGATGTATGTCAATATCTAGTGGGTAGTATGTGGCCATGGCACCTCTGTACCAGTGGTTATTATGTGTCAGGACAGACAGGGGTGTGTGAATGTATAATCTATGGGGGCAAATGTAGACCAGTTGTTACGTGTTATACCCATCTACATGGCTGTTAACATCCACATTGTCAGGCTTAGTCCACATGTCTTACACTAAGGGATTCTGTGTACACCTCTGGACTGTCCAGAGTGTGTCAGAATGTCCATATATATTAGCCAATATCTCTGCTTTAGTCCACAGGAGCATTACGTGCTAGCAGCGGTACTGAACTATGATGTCATTAGGATGTCTGTCAGTAGCCAATGCTGCACATTTTGAAAGCAGATGTGATCTCCCACACACACCATGCCTGTGAAGACAATCCCTATTACAGTAGCAATAGTCTACATATACACATGCTATACACACATGACATCCCCTTGCACTACGGAGTTGGGACTATAGGGGCTGAGGTAGGGCTAGACTCCATGTTCAGGACATATGGTGAAAATATATGCATATGTAATTTTCCAAATATCTATATAGATATATACACATATACATATCGACATATATAGATGGATATGTATATCTACATATATATTCATAGAAACACCCAGATATATACAGAGCAATATATGTCTACACATATACAGATAGAGATACATATGCACATATATGTATGGGTATCTACATATATACTGACAGTAGTAGGTATATCAGAATATATATGTATGCACATATAGTTATAGATATCTACATGTATACCAACATAACTAGGCATATCTGTACACATAGGATGTGCATATATATATATATATATATATATATATATATATATATATATATATATATATATATATATATACATATACATATATATATATATATATATATATATATATATATATATATATATATATATATATATATATATATATATATATACATTCCCCATAGGAAATGTAGGCCAGTGATGAGCCAGTCTGCCTGTAGCCATGCCTTGTTACATGCCTAGCAGCTTATTGTACGTACCCAGTGAGATGTCATGTCCAGATACTTGTGAGATGTACTGCTGCTGGTCCTCCCTTAACAGTCATGTATGTCATACAGAACAGTGGGATACTGTACAGATGTATGTCAATATCTAGTGGGTAGTATGTGGCCATGGCACCTCTGTACCAGTGGTTATTATGTGTCAGGACAGACAGGGGTGTGTGAATGTATAATCTATGGGGGCAAATGTAGACAAGTTGCTACGTGTTATACCCATCTACATGGCTGTTAACATCCACATTGTCAGGCTTAGTCCACATGTCTTACACTAAGGGATTCTGTGTACACCTCTGGACTGTCCAGAGTGTGTCAGAATGTCCACATATATTAGCCAATATCTCTGCTGTAGTCCACAGGAGCATTACGTGCTAGCAGCAGTACTGAACTATGATGTCATTATGATTCCTGTCAGTAGCCAATGCTGCACATTTTGAAAGCAGATGTGACCTCCCACACACACCATGTCTGTGAAGACAATGCCTATTACAGTAGCAATAGTCTACATAGACACATGCTATACACACATGACATCCCCTTGCACTACAGAATTGGGACTATAGGGGCTGAGGTAGGGCTACACTCCACGCTCAGGACATATAGTGAAAATATATGCATATATAATTTTCCAGATATCTATATAGATATATACACATATACATATCGACATATATAGATGGATATGTATATCTACATATATATTCATAGAAACACCCAGATATATACAGAGCAATATATGTCTACACATATACAGATAGAGATACATATGCACATATATGTATGGGTATCTACATATATACTGACAGTAGTAGGTATATCAGAATATATATGTATGCACATATAGTTATAGATATCTACATGTATACCAACATAACTAGGCATATCTGTACACATAGGATGTGCATATATATATATATATATATATATATATATATATATATATATATATACATATATCTATATATACATATACATATATCTATATATACGTATATATATATATATATATATATATATATATATATATATATATATACACACACAGCACAGCACTACTTCAGCCCTCCTAGCCTTTACTAACATCATAAACCATAATCGCAACAATAATTATATATCCTCAGCCCTCTTTTTGGATCTTTCCAAGGCATTCGATATGGTTGATCACCAACTTTTAATTCACATCCTGAAAACATTCTGTCTAGATACTGGAGCCCTCCAATGGTTTCAATCCTACCTGAATGGTCGACAGCAGGCTGTCCTCTGGCAGAACAAACTCTCTAACCTTCTACCTAACACCCTCGGAGTACCACAAGGCTCTATACTAGGGCCCTTGCTGTTCTCCATCTTCATTAACGACCTTTATACTGTCATCCCAAAAGTCAGCTGTATCCAATATGCTGATGACTCTACTCTGATTTGCTCAGCCACATCTCCAGTAGAGTTATGGTCAGCTACCCAGACCACCTTTAATACAATAGAAAACTGGCTTTCTGAACATCGTCTGATCCTAAATCCCAAAAAAACTAAAATGCTGTTATTTTCACCAACACGTAGGTCTACCGCTTTCACCTTTACCATAAAATCAAATGATGGCACAATACTCCAAAGACATGCATCTGGAGCATTTCTCCCCGGGCCTCCGCTGAAAACAGGCTCTATGGAACCTAGTCGGACTTTACCGGTCAACAAATGTTAAATAAATAAATAAATAAATAAATAGTCTCCCCTGACCCATCTACAAAACTATTAGGTGTCATCATAGACAATAATCTCAAATTTGACCTACATGTTAACCAAACTATCAAAACCATCAATAAAAAACTAGGGTCACTTTACAGAATAAAAGCCTTCCTAACCCCTCCAGCTAAAATTGCCATAGCTCGCTCTCACCTTCTTTCAACCCTTCTGTATGCATCCCCTCTACTCTCGAATTTGAACAAGACTGTCCTTAACAAACTCTCAGTTTGCTACAACCACATTGCCAGGTTTGCCACTGGGCTACCTTTTAGGACACATCATTGCATCAATCTAAATCAGCTTGGTTGGCTTGAACTACCTAGCCTAATCCAGTATAACCAACTGATTATGGCCTATAAAATCCTCTATAATCCGGACAATACTCCTGCACTTAAAAATATTATCACCCCCTATAACAATCCTAGACTGCTTCGATCCTCTAACAAACTACTAATTCAGACTAGCAAAATTAATAACACAGCTGGTGATTCTCTCTTTGCAAACTCTGTAGGTTGATCCTGGAACTCTCTTGCAGCTGATATTAGTTTACTTTCCACCTTAGGTCAATTTAAAACTAGACTCAAACAACATTTGTCACTTAACTGGCTATGTCAATGTATCAAGACTGGCTAACTCGAATGTGTAAAAATCTGTTAACCAGTTTGCTGTGTAATTTAATTTAATCCTGACTTGTGCTCAGGACTAACTGTAACCTGTGGAACTTGTTTAACTTGCTTACTTATGTAATCTCTGTAAATAGTCTGTTTGTAATATGTAATGCTGGTATTATGTAATGCAGTATCTGCTTACCCTTGGAGCTTTTCTCCCCGGGCCTCCGCTGAAAATGGACATGCATCCAATCGGACTGTTCCGGTCAACAAATGTAAAATAAAAATAAAAAATAAAATAATATATATATATATATATATATATATATATATATATATATATGTGTGTGTGTGTGTGTGTGTACATACGAAGAGATGTACACATGGCCATATATATGTAGCACTATACAGATGTGTGTACAGACATATGTATGAGTATACATGTGTAAGTACATGTAGACATATATAGACCTAATATATGTATACGGCAATATTCCTGTCATGAGTAAATATCACGGTTGTATATACCCTCCCAGATTTATCTCACCGTATGTATTTGAAGGGCTTGGCCTGGACAGCAACATTTGTAAACCTTTCCAGACTACTGTATTAGTATAACTCTTTCACAGTTGCATTACCCTCTTTATATGGATGTTAGTGTCTGAACAGCTATATTACATGGCATATACAACTGTAATAGTACACAAATAAAGCTTTTCCATCTAAGCAAACCTGTGTGTGGTGTTATATCCTATGACCTCTCTGTGGGTATATGTTACAGGCAACAACTGTCATTTGTATGGGTGGCTCATACAATGTCCAGTTGTTAAGGTGTTAACTGTAGGCATAGTGGCTGTTCCATATTGTGTGCACCTTCTACATGTGTATCTTACTATACATATCTCTGCATATGTATGTGTAGTCACATATATATTTTTATATATATATATATATATATATATATATATATATATATATATATATGTATATATAGATGTAGATCTGTATCTGCATATATGTGTCTGTGTATATGTATCTTAGAAATGTTGATAGCTTCCACATAGTATATTACCTATGGGAGCCAGACTGTACTGCATGATATGTTATCGATACTAGCCTGACATCATACAGTTGGGATGGAGTACTGTTAACATGTTGTGCCCATGTCATGTCAGGTCCTGGTTATGAGATCTGCAACACATGGTGGTGTACTGTAGGGCAGACGTGTTTGGCTGTGGGGAGGATATTTCTATTCATCCAAGACATATATTGTTTGGGGCCTCTCAACCCCATTAACGGTGCATGTGGACATATATGTCTTTGTTAGTTTCCTATTGTTATCAACAGATGTATGTCCGTATATACCTATATATATATATATATATATATATATATATATATATATATATATATATATATATATATATATATATATATATATATATATATATATATATATATATATATATATATATATATATCTGCTTACATAATAATAACTACGTCCGTATATACCTACATATTACATATATATAACTTGCTGTATATAGTTAGACATATAGATGTAGACATATGTCTATAGATATAGGCATTTGTATGCATATATGTTTATATATAAATATATATATATATATATATATATATATATATATATATATATATATATATATATATATATATATATATATATATATATATATATATATATATATATATATATATATATATATGTGTGTGTGTGTGTGTGTGTATGCATATATATATATATATATATATATATATATATATATATATATATATATATATATATATATATATATTTCTGTATAAATATATATCTATATCTACATATATAGATATGTTGTATCTGTTTAGATATTAATATATTTACACACATTCATACATCTACATGTTGGAATACATTTTCTGTACTGTTGAATGACTTGGCTGGATGATATGTTTGTGAATACAGCAGGGCTATGTATATCTGACATGGCTTAGTGGTAAATCACTTTGTCTATGGTGTGCAGAGTCCTGGGTTCGAGCTTTGCAGAGACTGTTTATTATGATGCTGGGCAGAACAAGGGTCGTTGGACAGAGAGTGATTAAGGCACATTTGAGCAGTTGCAAGCAGGTTTGCACGGGTTTGCGTGAAGGTAAGCACTGTTAACTTTTGGTTACAGTTTCTTATATTCAGTTAGCTTCTAATTTGCTTAACCAGTGTAAGCATTGCTTACCTCCGCACAAACCTGCTTACTGCTGCTTAAAACTGCTTACTCCCGCTTACCCACACACTAATTTCTTTAAAAGAAAAGAAAAAGGGGTTGATAGGAAAGTGGTAAAAAAAGGGGCACAAAGAGGGAAAAATGGTATTTAAAATAGCCAGGGATGTGCAGGAAGGGTGTAGGGAAGGTCCATAGCTGCCCATTTCTTCTAAAGCAACAGCTGTGCATATACACTGAATTTTGAGTTAGATTTGGACACTCAAATCCCTGGGAGGGGGTGAGGACAACAATAATAAGTTGTGATGCCATTTAGACTGGATTACATGTGTCCAGTAGTCACATGTGCGAAATGGACAGCTTGCCCTTTTTTTTGTCAGGTGAGAGTGGGATGTTGGGGAGGGGTAGTAGGTATATTTGGGGAGGTAGGTTGGGTAGGTTAACAGACAAAATAAACAAGATGCATACAGGGGTGGTATATGACACATGGGGTAAACACCTTAATGTGGAGGGGTGTTGGGAAATCAGAAGCCCATGATCCGCTAGTGGAAACAGTAAGACTGAGGTCCCCACCCATGGGCAGTCACCACTGCACCTTCACAGCCCCGATGGTGGCTATGCTGGGGGCTGAGTCACAGAGCCAGACTGACACTCTAGTTGTGACACATGGCCCTCAAGCTGGCATAGAAGATCACCAAGCTGCTGGCTAATCTCTCTATGCACCATGACCCCAACCTGGAGATGGGTGACAGGTACCTGTCCGCTCCCACTCCCAGGGGGGCGGAACCCACTCTCTGAGGCAGTTCCACCCGAAGGTGGTGCAGGACCAATGGACAGGGAGGTCCCGGGTTGGGCCCCAGACATGCTGCTGCCCGGTGCCATGGCCAGCTGAGGTGGGACAGGTGGGTCCACTGGGTCTGGCCTTCGCAGACATGCTATAGTGTTTAGATTTCATCATATGTGGGTTAGTAATAGTCAACACATTCCAGGGTTAGGTATAACATCATGCATAGATATTCCCATTAACCCAGACACCAGATACGGAACAGATGCATATCAAACAGAGCACATGCATATATGGGACCACAGTGGTAATAAGAACAGCATGCAGGTACGTTGATGGCACCATGCCACCAATGTTGGAATAATTCAGTATAGCACATGCATGGGAACAATTAAAATAATTATCAAGCAATTGGACATTATCAGAACATACGTGTCATTACATACCAGTTGGGGTGCGTATGTTGATTATTGTTGGAGATATGGTGGGGGGGAGGGAAATATGTCAATTAACAACTAATATATTCCTGTAGTCCACATTACTTTCCTAGACAGTGCTGTTATCTGTACCTTACAAGTCTTACTACACTACCCTATAGCCTTAGTTTGGACAGTGATATGGCTGTCATCATTGTTAGACATGAACTGGTTTTACCTGCAGTATACACCTCTTACCTGGTATACCTGTGGAGGGAATGTTTGTTAACACTAACTAACTGTTTCTACACATACTCCCAGATTCTGGGTTGATGTTGTGCACATAGCTATCCAACTCTTTCTGCACAGACTCTGGCCATGTGTTGACCACATGCAGTTGTGCCAGAACATATCTAGAATATTGTCATCTTCAACCTTTAGTGACCTGAAACACACATATACATGCTTTCCTACACAGTTATGTTATGTAGCACAGTGTGGGTGACAGTGATCAGTGATACTTTATTATTCAGAGAAACTGCAACACTCACAATTCCCTGCAATACCAGAGTGAACAGTACCAGTACAGGTAATAATGGTATTTATTTCTCAGTACAGTGTTCATATCCGACGTATCTGTGGGAGCAATGTTTGTTAGCACTACCTGACTGTTGCCACACAAACTTTCAGATTACACATTGGTATTATGCACATACATCTCACTCTGTTACTGTAGACACTCTGTCCACAGCTTGACAACGTGGGGGTGTAGATAGGACATACTTGGCATATTACTCTCCTAACAGTTTTGGGGGTTGCTACAGTGACAGGTTTGTTCTCATAGATGTTTGACAATCACTTGTATTCCCTGTTTGTTGGCTAACCATCTGGGATCATCCCACAGACTTACCAGGGGGACAGGGGGACAGACAGCAGATATGGGCCCATATACTGGACATTCTGGCATCATCTGTACAGTTGTGGGGTATGATTCTGTATGCAGCCTACATCCACTCCCAGGATTCAGACTATGGTTATGTCTCCTACAACTTAAACACTGTCCATCACAGTTGTGTCTGCTATATAGATATTGCTGTATATCTCCTATCTGCTTTCTGTCTTATTAATCCCCTGTGCTTTTACATTCTGACCTTGTATTACAACACTCTTATAGAGATCTCCTAGACAGTAATATTCTGTAGGACAGTGTGGGCGACAGTGATGTGTAATACCTCATTATTCAGAGCAACTGCATCAGTCACAATGCCATACAATACCAATGTAAACAGTACCAGTACAGGGTATCATTATTGTATTTCTGGGCACAGTGTTGGTATCTGGCAAACCTGTGGGAGAAATGTTTGTTAGCACTATCTGAATGTTCTCACACACAGTACCAGATTCCACATTACTATTATGCATATACATCTCACTCTGTTACTGTACACACTCTGGCTACAGCTTGACAAGTTGGGGTGTAAATGGGACATACATGGCTTCTTAGTCTCATAAGGTTTTAGGGAGTTGCTAGTGTGCCAGCTTTGTTCTCATAAATGTGTGCCAATCCATTGTATTTCCTGGTTGCTGCCTATAAGTCTGAGATCATCCCACTGATTTCCCAGGGGACAGGTTGATAGACAAGAGATATGGGCTACTTTACTGGACATATCTGTACAGTTGTGGGGTATGATTCTGTATGCAGACTACTATCATTGGCAGGA
The DNA here is from genome assembly GCF_019279795.1 of Protopterus annectens. Classification (NCBI taxonomy): domain Eukaryota; kingdom Metazoa; phylum Chordata; order Ceratodontiformes; family Protopteridae; genus Protopterus; species Protopterus annectens. The sequence continues at coordinate 1,731,644,504 of NC_056732.1, forward strand.
TTTCAACTATGGCTGTGTGTGCTAAAAAAACAACAGTTCACATCTCAGTTGCATGTACTATTTGGGTTTTGTTGTCTGCATTTTCCCTTTTTTCTGTCTATGTGTGTCTCAGTGGTACTAAATGACCTCTGGGGATTACACCAGTCATATACAGGTATTCCTACACATTCAATTTATGGTGCACGGTGTGGGTAACAGTGCTTAATACAACAGTACTATTATATGATTGCAAATTACCATATGATACCAGAGTATACACATGCAGTCCAGCAGTTAGACCTTTATTGTCAGGCTATTACACTTTTATTTATATATGAACTATTTGAGACTCTTCCTGCCATATTCTCCAGTGTATGCAGTACTTGCCTTGAACAATACAGGTTTTAGACAGGCAATTGATTTACTACGACTTTTAGTTTTATTTCCTTTGACAGTAAATGCATGAGTATTACTGACCTGCCTCACATCGCAACCTCACCAGGTGACTGATGTGGGCCTCCTTTTTCATGGCCCGCTCCATTGCAGCTGTGGGGGACATAAGAGGAATATTCAGCCATACCTATCCAAGATATACATAAGCTGGCAATTATTACACACATAGTGGGGTGATACTTACACACAACTGGAACATCCCCTGCCACTCTAGCCTCTTGGATCCACTGTTTCAAGAGGTCCCCCTTATGCCACTTTAGGTCAGCATAGTGATTCCTGACCTGCTCACCAGTTCGGGGTATGCCAGTGGCACTGGTGAGGTCATGGGCGAGATGGTCCCAGGCCTCCTCTTCATATTGGGAGCCCTGGTACTGGCCCTACAGCAGTCTCTGATCATGGTCTTTGACAAGGAGTCCTGCCATGACTTAGGACTCCCAGATGTACCAGTGCTGTGCCCAAAAGCACACCTTCTCCCTTTCCTCACATGGTGCCTGCAAGGGGAAGCTACAACCAGTTATGAGATGTATTCCCACCTCTTGGGTTTAAGTAGGGCCAATTTCCCGCACTTTTCCATGATGGGCCAGTTTTGAAAAGGCTAGGCTATGGGCAAATCTGCTTACCTAGGGTTGGCATTGTTTAAAGGGGTATACCTCTGGGCACACTAAGTTAAAAAGCCTACACATTACTTACACCTCCTAAGCTGGCCTGTGCAATGCTTAGCATTGCTTGCATTAGACTTGGCATTATAATTCCTTTTTGGCATTGATTTATTATTCATTACATCTTATATGTATGCCTGGTATCCATGATTCATGTGTACGTACACTGTATGGGGTCCTTGTGTTTTATTGGGGACTTCAACACTCTATTACAATTACACCTGACGTCTGGGCTTACTGCTGTACTCCAGTTCACATATTTATGTTTTGCAAGTGGGTTAAGGCACATATGTCTGTATACTGATTCCTTTCACAGGTTCAGTTTGATTTTACTATGGTGAAGACTTGTTTGCTGATACCTCACTCTTCCATATTTTTGTGATGGCTTGGAGGTTAACTACTGTGACTATGGTGTATAGGGTCTTGGGTTCAAGACCTGTGTGGCTGTTTATTTTGTTGATGGGCAGAACAAAGGCCATTGGATACAGATTGATTAAGGCACTTTTGAGCATTTGTACGCAGGTTTGTGCAAGGGTAAGCAATGTTAACCTCTGGTTACATATGCTTATAGAGAGTTAGTTTCAGAATTGCTTAACCTGTGTGCCATTGCTTGCCCCCATGCAAAAGGGCTTAAACCCACTTATTAGTGCTCAAATATGCTTACTACTGTTTATTGGTGCTTAAACCTGCTAAATAGTGCTTTATTCATTATGATATTGACACTTCACATGTGCATTTACTGCAGTACTCCAGTTCATAAGTATATGTTATTTAGTGGGTTATGCAACATAAATATTAGTCATAACATGCTTTGCCATGGAAAATGGAATGTGCTGCAGTGGGACTCGAACCGGGACTGCCTGCTCATAAGGTGAAAGGTCTGCCCACTACACTATTGCTATGCTGCTTTATTTGCATATATCTTCCTTGTTATCCTATTCAGCCATTTAAGCTGCATTAACCGTAGCTAAACGATGGGTACACCCACACACCTATGGCTAGCTTTCATCAGATTTAAAAAAAAATACATGGGTTTGTTCATTTTATTTCTGTATACTTTTGCTGTTGTACATGAGGGGGACTGTTGGTGGGGATATGCGGACACCTATGAGCTGTCTCGCTCATTTCTTACCCTTTCTGCTGTTCTTCACTGTGGGGCATATATATTCTGAGAGCTTTACTCTCAGACACACCCCCTGCACTCTTACATGCCCCGTGTAAGATTAGGAGCTCAGGCAGCGCATCTCATTACTATGTATGGCTCGCTGCTGTCCTGTTTCTAAATGGCCGCCTCTGTGCAGGACTAAACTAGTCCTGCACGGAGGACTAGTAAATCTGGAGGGCTGTTTTTCACTTACTAAAGAACTCTAGCCCTCTCATCACTACCTGGTCTACCTATTCAGACACCTGGTCAGTCCTAGAGTTATGTAAGTCCTCAACTCATCCACTGCTGGCTGTAATGAGTTATACCTGTCAGGGTTGGCAATCGGCACCCAGCTTCTGCCAGATATCAATTTATTTTCAATTTGTATGATGCGCGCATGCCTCTATTTTTTACAATAAGAATCTTTGAGAAGTTAGGGCATTATCATATGCTCCTTGTCAGACCAGCTAGAAGAATAGCGACATGCTTTCCCAGGGGATGCCATCATTTAAAGTGCCAGAACAAAAGTGAGGAAAGTATATATTACTCAGGGTTTGAACCTTTCCTTGTGGGGTGTGACTTCACCCTAAACATACCCTGTTTACTAGTAGGGGTACTACAACCATACTTCTCAACCTCTTAGTGAAAGAAATCTGGCTAAAGCCCGACAAAATGGGGTGGGCCAAAAATACAGGCATATTTTAAATATTGCTCTTATAAACTTAGAAAGTTGCTAGAGTAACAGGGTTTGTTTTGTTTTAATATATATTTTCTGAAGTATTTAAAGTCTGAAACTCAAATGTACGTAATTATTTAGTGACTTCAATCCTTAGATCATCCCAGTGATTTGCCAGAAAACCACATATTTTATGGGGAACAGATGAAAAATATGAACCAAAAATCTGGACGCTCTGCAAAAATCTGGACGGTTGAGAGGTATGATTACTACAGCTATTGATGTTAAGTTTGTTTTAACCAAAACTGTTTTGTCGTATACATTTTTTCTTAAAGAAAATCAGTTACTTTCCCCTTCTATGCTTGATTACAATGGAAATATATGAATAATAATTGCTATTGCTAATGTTCATTGGTGAAGGTTATTTTTATTCCCTAATGCCAGTATTTTTTGGGGAGGGGTGAAATAAATGCCACTATGTGTGTTAGTTTAAGTGTTATGAAAATATGTTTTGCTTGAGGTGCCGGGTGTAAGACAAAAAGTTATATGGGCAAGGATTATACTTCAGTTTGCAATAATCTTGAAATCATTTTGTTTTGTTTTTTTAACAACACTCTTATTTTGGTTACTCTAGGGCCATTCACCCATTACCACAACAAGCATGGGACAGCTGTGGAGTGCTGCAGACTGTGGACCTGTCTGCAGCATGTCTGTGTTAGTCTGATGTGCATTCATGTTACTTTGGCCCCATGCTCATGACTGTCAAAACCCCAAAATTCACCCACACATGTAGGGTCACATTTTCGTACTACTATGATTCATAGAGATAAATATAAATTAGCCAAATTTGCACATAAAACATGTGATAAATGCATTCAGATACTCCAGACTTATTCCAGTAATGAAATATTTAAAAAATATTATAATTTAATAAGAAACACTTGAAAATAATATTTCATTATTGAATTATGGGTCATATTTAATGAATTTACATACATGATGTGCATGTTATGACAGCAGTGACCGATTACTAGATTTGTGTTATTTGGAAGCTGGATTTCATGGCAGTGGCAGTAGAAATGATTACTAATGACAGAAAATGTTTATTACTATGGTATAATTTACTGATTGTGTATACATGGGTATAGATCCAATAAGTTACTCCTGAAATATGGCAGCATTAAGGATATCAGCAGGCATGTGTGACAAAATGGATTTTTTTGGCGTCACAGTGATGTATAAAAATGGGTGTATTATGACAACATGAAAATGGCTGAGGGTAGGACAAGGATGTTTTTTCATGGCAAAAGTAATTGCAACCATTTCCTGAATGAACTACAAGTAATATACTGAAATTTTCAGTGGGTATATTGAGATTTCTGTATGTAATTATGTGGTTTGTTTTAAGTAACATTTTTATTTAATGTGGGTGTATGCTATTCCATTGTTGTTAACATTTTCAATTATTTTTACAGGGTCAGCATCAGAAATAAACGTTTCAACTATAGCAATAAATGTGGATGATATCAGCAGCAGAATGGATGTTGCTGCTGCTGATGATGATGGTGATGCTGATAACATAATTGTATTTATGAGGCAGCCTGCAGAAAGTGGCAGGCAGTCCCCAAGTTTAATGGCAGGGTCTCTCACCCTACGACATGCTAGTAACTCTGCAGAAAGTAACAGTGCATCAAAAAGTCAATCACAAGCTGGAATGCCACTCACACTTGTATAATTGTAATCCCTGCACCTCTACACCAGTATCTCCAAACACCAAGGAACATTTTTAGGTGATGGCAGGCATTCAGAGGTAACAGTGTTCATAGTGATACAGTTACAAAGGGGATCCAGGTGCAGGAATTTCTTACAGCTACTACAGGAAACATGCAAAGCATTGGCTGCCCAACATGAAATGTGCCATGACCCTCTTAGGGCTCAGAGCTCTACCAAAGAGAGTCAGCTGGAAATGGTCAGATTCCTCCAGGGTATGCATGACTATTTACAGCACTGCTTGGAAATGGCAGAGAGTAGGGACAATGCCATGATCACACTGATGTGTATTATGGTGACACACCAAGCATCAGTGACCACCTCCATTTGTACACTAGTTAGGAGATACCAGAATCAGCCTGGAGTCAGTCTTGCAAGAGACACAGGCAGGGTACTGTCCAAACATGTGGGGGTAGATCACATAATAATACATTGCTTCTCAGGGTAATGATATAAGAGGCGTACAAGTGCAACATACTTCAGAGCACATCAGCATTCATCTACACCTAACAGAACCTCATATTCAAGGTTACAATCACAGTCACACATCAGTGTTAGTTCAGTGACAACAGGATCATCTGCATCAAATAGGTCATGACATTGGACCAACTCACCTAACAATTCTTAGGGTAGCACCTCCTCAAAATCACTTGCACCGACATCTAACCTGTCTATAGTAATATCCATGACCCACTCTTTAAATGCAGATTGTGATATCCTACCTGTAATCCCGGAACCTGGATTTCAGGACAAACAAAACAGGACTTTGGCATACAAACAATTTTGACCCACAGCTGAATGTAGATGGCTTATCTACTCCTCTTCTCCAGGCAAGTAAAGCAACTGGTATAGGTTTAGAAAAACTGTTTTATTTAGTCTTCACAGGTACATGAGCATTCTTGCAGTCAAATCTTAATGATTTTACACTGAGTTCTGCCCCGGTTATAAGAGCTTTGTGAGGAGAGGGGTCAGAATAGGCAGATGTTTTAAGTGATGGAGGTAAAATACACCTAATTTGAATATGTTGAAATGGGTGTGTGTTTTAATTGGTGGAGGTAAAACAAATCTTATTTTAATATCACCAAATGTCCACCAATGTGGTGGGGTATCCACATTGGCTAATCATCCTCTATTCTCTTAAAGTAATTGTGTTATATAGCAATATCAGTTAGCCATATTCAAGATAAGTCCAATAATGCCTGTTCAAGCAAGATAATTCCTTTTACCTTGTTTAAACCGAGCGATGTACTATTGCTTTAACTGAACAAACTGTACCACTCGAGATACCAAGGATTCCCTATGATTTAAAAATTTTAAAAAACGCTTTTGCTATATAGCTTTTTTCAGATCTGCCTGACAAACAGTTACAGTGCTATATTGATTTCTTGGATGGATCATATGATCTTACTGAACTAAGTCTCTTAAAAAACGGTTTATCTTTTATTCCTGCACAGAAGGGTTATTTAAGAGAAACTATTATTGAGTTAAGATTGTTCGGCAATGCATGTTTGAAACTTTTTTCTCAAATTATAACCTGGATGCAATGTGTACTCCTCTTAAAAATTGAGCACTTCTACTCCTATTCATCCACCAGTTGTACTTGCTTTTTGGAATAAGTTATTTGACTGATATATAATATATAAACGTAAAAAAATAATTTATCTAGACATGAATATTGGAGATTGAATGATTTATAGAATAATTCTGATATAGTAATACATCTAGTCGACAAAGGCAGAGCTATTGTAATTTTGGATTAGGTTAGATATAATAGTTTAATGTATGAGATGTTAACAGATGTGAATACCTATAGGATTCTAGCTGACAGTGAAATACATGGCATTATACTTAAAGTGAAGACCATCATTTACTATCTATTTTGGGGGTCTTATTTAAGTTTGAATTTATTTGATTTTTTTTTCTATTTTATTTCTTACCATACCTATAATTTATGGTCTACCCAAGATTCATAAGAAAATAGTTAATCCACCCATGTGTCCTATAGTATCTGGATGTGGTTGGTTGACTAAACCCATATCTATATATTTGGAGAAAGTGATAAAACCTTATTTGGCATGTACTGAACATATAATAGATTATGAAATTAAGTAAATGGAATAATACAAATGTTACTCATCCATTTTATATGGCTGTGCTTGATGTTAAATCACTTTATACTCCTATTCCTGATGTGGATTGTATTGAGTCTGTTAAGTATGTACTGGTAATTCTGGTGGTAATACAACTTCTTTTATTAATACTATTTGTATTTTACTGGAACTAGTACTGGAACATAATTTGTTTTGTTTCAATGGTCATGGATATCTTCAAGTTGGTGGAGCTATGGGTATGGCTGTAGCCAACACATATGCCAATTTAGTAATGTATGACTGGGAGAAGCAGGCTATTCTTAATGATCTGTATGGTAAAGTATTGTTGGTCATTTTGGAGAGGATTTTTTGATAGGAGAGGTCAAGTTTAAGGGACGTGGATACATTTATTTAATAGCTTAACTATACTTTATCTTTTATTAGATGTGAAGATATCTCATCAGAGAATAACATCTTTTTTCTTGATATCTATATTTATAAAGATCTTTATGGGCAACATAAAACCAGAATTTTTAGGAACAAGTCAAGAAGAACAGTTATTTACATTGGACTAGCATGCACCCTAGATATATATCTATACATCTATACATGTATATATATATATATATATATATATATATATATATATATATATATATATATATATATATATATATATATATATATGGGTCTGCATCCACATATGAAATTTTCAAAACATTGACTTTCTTATCGTTGAGATGATAAGTTCAACATTTTGAAAGTTCAAACCATTTAAATAGAGATTGACGTGCAGTACGGAATGTAATGTTTACCATTTTCCTTGCTGTAGTGAGATCTCAGAGTTAATATATTTAATTAGCAGGGGGTATGCGGAGTGACGTGGGGCTTACCTCTCCCTGCAAAAATGTAAAAAACAAGATTTTTTTCTTTTTATTTTTTATTTAAATTTAGAACTTTCAAAATGTCAAAGTTGACATTTTGAGAATTCAAAATTTAGAAGTAGACCTGTGTGTGTGTGTGTGTGTGTGTGTGTGTGTGTGTGTGTGTGTGTGTGTGTGTGTGTGTGTGTGTGTGTGTGTGTGTGTGTGTGTGTGTGTGTGTGTGTGTGTGTGTGTGTGTGTGTGTGTGTGTGTGTGTGTGTCTCTCTCCATATATATATATATATATATATATATATATATATATATATTTACCTAAGGCACATAGCCTCATTACAGCTGGTGTCTTTTTATTAGAAGCATACTATAATGACTTTTTAGCATAAGGTTATAGTTCTAAAGAGATCAAATGTGCTTTTAATGAAGTTAAAATTTTACACAGTAGCACTATGTGCCCGTTTTTTAAATCAAATGTACTTGTTGAGGATGTGATAGCTACTGCTGCATCAAATGCTTATGGACCTTTTGCTATGAATTTTAGCATGAGCACAGGTGCCATAATTGACATTTTGAAGGATAATTGGATGATTTTATGTGCATCAAATGAAATAATGAAAATAGTTGGTTCAGCACCTTAAATTTGACAAGATTAGTTTCTTTAATGAAGACATGGAGAAGGCTTTTGGTACTTTTCCATATAGGAATTGTTGTTATTGTCAGTATATTGATAGTAAGGCTTTCTTTAAACATTCAGTAACGGACAAGTTGTTTCATTTTCAGCATACTGCTGTGAATCCACTAACTTGGTCTATATTTCAACCTGTGAACAGTGTTTGGCTTTTTATGTTGATAAGATTAGCAAGCATATTAAAGGTAGGATCTCACAACATATATATGAAATTAAGAAACATATTCTTACAAATACTTTGGCTAAACATGACTTTGAAAAGGGAAATACACATACGTTTAAATTCAGTATGTTGTATTCTGTGTATATTAATATACAGAGGGGTGATGTTGTTAACTGAGTTTTATCGATATAACTGGATACCATGATTGAATGTAGTGACTGAACCAGGATTAAATGAGTCTTTTTCTTTAACACCAGTGCTGAAGTTGCATGACTTATATCATTAGTTGGATAATTTTGTAATTATATAATGATACCACCATAATATGCACAGCCAAAACAATTGACATCCTTCACTCCCTAACACAAGAATGCTTTTCCCTAGCTGAAACATGGATCACAAAACAAAGCCTCATTCTGAACCCAAGTAAAACGAAACTAATACTCTTTAGTTCCCATAGATCCAAACCTCCCTCCGATACTTTCATCATCCCCTCTAATAACAATACCACAATCACCCCCACAAATCATACCAAGCTGCTAGGGGTTGAAATAGATAATTACCTTAGATTTGACTTACATATTTCCATAACCATAAAAAAGTATATTGCTCTATCGCAATAAAAAAATTCTCACCGACCACTCCAAAATTACAATAGCCAGGACTCACCTATTATCCACCTTACTGTATGCCTCCCCCGTGCTTACAAATCTCCACAAATCTGACCTAAACAAACTTGACAGTTGTTATAATAAGATATCCAAATTTGCTACAACCTCACCCATCAGAATGCATCACTGTGACTGCCTAATAAAACTCAATTGGCTAGAACTACCACTACTACTTCAACTCAATCAACTATCATTAGTCCACAAAATAATACACAACTCTGATAACACCCCAGCCTTACAAAATCTTCTTCAACCCTATACAACTACCAGGCCTTTAAGGTCTAGCACACAAAACCTCCTCAAAGTAACCAAATATAACAATGAGGCTGGTAAGTCTGTCTACAGCCACTATATATCAAAAACCTGGAACTCCCTTCCTGCCCAAATAACTGACAACAAAGCCCCGACCCAGTTCAAGAAACTAGTCAAAACTCACTTCATGAATAACCGACTATGCTCTTGCATCCCCCTGGCTAATATCTCATTATGAAATTTCAGCTAATTTAATTAAGACTGTCAAACTAACCATTTCAGAACACTGTACCCACTTAAGATTGTTAAAAAATTGCACATCCTGACTCTCTTGGGGCTATTGTAAACTACCCCAGGAATGTTGTGCTTTCTACAATCTTCTAAAATTAATACCATATAGTACCAGGAGTAGGTATCCTAACGTTTAAGACATATTGCATATCAATTTGCTATCCTTCACATCTATATCCAGAAACAATTGCTCTCATGGAGCCTAATTCTTCATCTCTCTTTCTTTCATTTGATAGTAAACTATTACAGGAATGTCATGCTTTGTAATATCTTCTAAAGTTAATACCATATAGTAGAAAATGAATGTATCCTAGCTTCTAAGAAATATTGCATGTCAAAGTCCTGTCTTTAACTTTGTGTCTGTAATAAATTGTTCTCTTGGAGCTTTTCTCCCTGGGCCTCCACTGAAAATGGACTTGTATCCAATTGGACTCTCCCGGTCGTCAAATCTCTGTACACCAGTATTCCACACTGGGCGGGATTAGCTGCACTAGACTTTTGGTTAAATAAAGCCGGTATTTATCCCCCTGGATTCAATACATTATTGATCTGTATGGCTGAACATATTCTCACAAAAAATGTTTTTTATTTCAAACAGGATTGCTATTGGCAGATACAGGGTACAGCCATGGGTGCTTCATTTGCACCGATTTATGCTGACCTTTACATGGGATATGTGGAGGAACACATTATCTATGATGAACTTCATAACATATATATACCTGAAATTGACATCTGGAGAAGGTATTTGGATGACTGTTGGCTCATTTGGAAAGGGGGTAGTGATTATTTACAGGAGTGTGTTGAACATCGTAATGGAAATATATGGAGTGCGGAGTGTACAGTTGATTACCATCAAAATGAAATACATTTTCTTGACGTTTTTTTACAACGTCAACTAGATAACACCTTAAAAGCTTCTGTATACCATAAATTTCCTGAATACAACACCTTGTTACATGCTAACAGTCTTCATCCAAAACATACTATCAACAATATTCCTAAATCCCAGTTTTTACGCCTTAAAAGGATATGCTCCTCCAAACAAGATTTGATACAACATCACAAAGATCTTGCCAATAGGTTTCTAATAAGGGGATATGCTAAACATACAGTTTGTTCAGCTATGCAATGGACCAAAAATCAGACTAGGGATACAGTATCGTAAACATCATAAGCAGACTAATCAGGAGGTTTTGAGATTTGTTACTACATATGGCAGAAATACTATGCATCTTCTGGACATTGTGGATGAACATTGGAACATACTTAAATCTCACACTCTATTAGAGGACCACTTGGGGGATAGGTGTTCATTTTCGTACAGAAAGGGTAAGACACTGGGATCCCACTTCTTATTATAAGAAAATAACACCTAGGGATGATGTTTTTCATCAGAGAACCTTAACGGGTGAAAAATTAGTTGGATCATATCCCAGTGGACACTGTAGTTTTTGTAACTATATATTCAAAACCAAAACATTTACTAGTAGGAACACTGGACAGTTATACAATATTCGTTGTTTTGGTAATTGCAGTACAGATTGGATTGTCTATCTTGCCACATGCACTTGTCAAGCCTTCTACATAGGTCAGACATCCAGACAGTTCAGGATCAGAATATCCGAACATCTGGGTGATATTAGGAATGCTAGGGTTACCAATGCCTTATACAGACATACACTGAATCATCCCACTGCCAAATTTTCATTTAGCATTATAGATAACATTACAGGTAATCGGGCTTTCAAAACAGGATGGCATGAAATTCTTAATAACAAGGAAAGAAAATGGATAGTGAAACTTGGGGGTCTCTTTTCCCCTGGACTTAATGATAAATTGTGATATTTTCTTTATTATATTATATTCACGTGCCAGATTCACTGTTGCAGGAAATTCATTATTAATACACATGCTTTTTGTATCTACAGGTTTGCGTATTTATTAATTATAATACTTTTATTCCATGGCAGGAAATGATGTCATATTACCTCATTGGAAGGGGTATTTATTGTTGGGCTTTTCCTTTATCTCAGTGTTACTCTACTGATGAAAGCTATGTGCTGAAACTGGTCTAGTTCTCAGTTTAATAAAGCTCTCTCAGCTCATTATTGGTGCTGGCGTTTTTATTTTGGTCATATCTGGGATCCTTCCCTACTGTTTTTGTTGTGATGGGGAATGTTTTGCTGCTGTACTTCCTGCTTTTGTTCCTTACTAGTAGGAGATGAGAGCTGTTCTGTTGGCAAAATCAGTTTGGTTCAGTCAGAATGTTAAAACGGGAAGGGCTAGAACAACAGTCAGCATATAGCTGACTTTAGACATCAGGATTTTGAAGAAGTTGCTGTAAATGAAATTACTTCTGGAAATTTGCCTGATGAAAATCTGGCTGGTAAAGGTAATTCTGGAGAAGAGTCTAAGATTTCATGGTCAGCTATGACGGAAAAGGAATTTAAATGTTTTTGGAATGAACAGTGAGTTGGGCAGAAATGCAATGAGTCATGAGTTGGATGAACATACGGTTATGGGTGGGATGCAATCTGGAAAATAATATGTTGAACCTGTTTACTACTAAGAACAAAATATGTTGTTTGGATAAGAAATAAGAAAGAAGAAATAATAGACAGATATTTTGTGTAGGATAATATAGGATTGTCTTTGGTTTTGAAGCAAAACCCATTAGATCCTTGATTCATTTGTGGAAAGAGATATTTTGTGACTTAACAGTGGAGACTTATTGGAATTTTTTGTTAAATTGTGAAAAAAGAAGGACTGTTACCAGTGGACTGCATTTATATTTCAAAACAAGGGACTTGATTAAGAAAGCATTTGTTCAATTCCACACTGATGAAATTGAGTTAAAAGATGTTAAAATGTATTTTTGATTATGGGCTATTCAATTTCTAATGTTGTGAAAGTTAAAGTTAAGAGGGGTATTTGGAACAGGGTGTAGGAAATGAATGTTATTATAAAATATGAAAAAGATGTGATGAAGCATTTTCCAAGTGTTATATATGTAGATGGTAACAAATGGATAATTATGTATATAGGACAGCAAAACATGCTTGTTATGGGAATTTCAATCACTTGATAAATGAGTGTAAAAAATAAGATGTAATTAATGCAGGGAAAAGTATTATGAATAAGTATAAAAAGGAATGTAGAATATGTAAAAGTGCAGGACATTTTTGAATTGATTGTAAAACGAATAAGCGATTTAATGTTGAGAAGCATGGTGAAAAATATTGTAATGTCTTAAAGGAATGAGAAAGTAGGGGGCTATGGAAAAGGTATTAATGAAAAAGAGGATGAAGTAATAAAATATGCCTTAGGTAAATATGTTATATTTCAGGAGGATGAAGCTAACTGTACTGAGAATGTTGAAAATGAAGAAGAAATTGGAAGGGATAAGTCAGATGTTTGTGAAGGGAGTGTAAAGGATGCCAGGAAAAGACATTTGATAGGTGCTAGGTTAAGGGTGAGGAAAAGAAGATTTAGAAGTGCATCACTAAAGATTAAAAAGGAAGGGAAAGAGTAGTTTTAGATGTGTTTCAGTTTCTGAGGAACAAGGAAGAGTTGTACATAAACTCAGAAAACATTCAATTGGGGAAAGAATAAAAAATAAGAAAATGAAAATGTAAAATACATCCCATAAACTTGAAAAGAAGGAAAAGTAAGAATTTTACAGTGATTTCATTAAATGGGAATAGCATTATTAATATTGTAAGAAGGATCAGGATATTGGAATACTGTGCTAAATATGATGCAGATATTATTCTTATAGAGGATCTGAGATTCATGATAAGTAAAGAAAGAGTCCAAACAGGAAAATTGTGGCTTGGGAAAAATATGGATCTAAGAAGTCAGTGTTGTTTTAGACCAGCCATATTGTGTAAAAAATAATTAAAATATTATATGTACCATCGGTAAGGAAGTTTAACTGTTGTGGGTGTGAGTGAGAGAGTATGTTTAAAGAATTATAGCATTACAGTAGAGTGTTTTTTTTGATAATCTAGCAATATGGATGGAGGTGATGGAAGAGTGTGAGTGCATTGAAATAGGGAATAAAAAGAATAAATGATAAATCATGAGATGAATTTGGAGAGTGGGAAGCATTAGATTTATACATTTATATATGGATCATATAACTATGAAGGAGTTTTATAAAAATTGGTCTGAACAGTGGATTGTATTGCAACAGAAGTATAAAACGTGTTTTTTTTTTCAAATGACAGGATTATGTAAGAGAGGAATAGAAAGTGAAATATGGCAAGATATACAGAAATGTATTGTATAATTTAAAAATGAATACAAGAGAGTATTATGATATGGAAATGCAAATATATAAAAGAAATTAAGAAAAAACAAGACATTACTGTTTAAGTAGAGAGATTATTTATAAAGGAGACGTGTGGAGGTGTCTGCATATTTGGGTAAAATAGAAAAGGAGGATATTAGTATAATGATGAAAAAGAAAATGTAAAAGAAGAGGTTAAAAGAACACAACAGCGAATTATAAGTACTGTAGTACAGCATGCAGACAAATGTGTATACGAGTAAAAGGAGATAAAATAAGAAAGTATGGAAAGTAAAAAAAAATCAAGAATGAGTTTGGGAAGAATTTGAAAAAAAATTACTATTAGTGATTTAAATGAAGTATTTAGGAAAGTAAATGTTGCAGTATCAGGTCCAGATCGTGTAGGATAAGAAATGTTCAAGAAATTAAAGTATCATCAGAAAGAGTACTTTGTAAACATTTTGAAAGAAGGGTTTGTTTATGAAGAGTTATGTATTTAAATATTAAAATTTATATGGAAGAAAGATAAACTATTGCAGACTATTGCCTCTGCATGCTTCTACCACAACCTAAGCTAAAGAAAAACAAAAAAAGAAAGTGTATGCTTTTTTATTTACAACTGCAACAATATATCTAACAGGGTAGTGCGCACTTAATCGGGCCAGCACTAGTTTTTTTTTTTATCCCCGCTTCTAAATTACCCCTTTCTCTAGTCTTCCTGCCCTTCCTTAACAGTAATCCCTGAAAAAAGAAAAACCTACACCTTAAACAATTACAAGATAATCCACTTACCTTGTAATCCTTTGCTTGGGGGTTTAAATTTCAAGCATTATTCAGCAATGCCATAGCCTCTCCCCAACCAAGCTTACATATACTTCCCCACTTCAGGCACCATTTTCAAATGGCATTCCAATCGAGTTCACATCCCCATTTTTTTTTAACTGCTTGTATCTGTTTCCATATATGCTCAACTGTGTATGTGATATTAGCCACTATACGACTCACAGTAGACTAGTAACCAACTAAAGTTGTATTTTCAGAGTTACTGCACATGTAAAACTGCTAGTAAGGTTGCTTAAAGCTACATGCAATATTAACTGTGAGAGAACCTAAGTAGATGTTGTCCATGCTAATAACAAGATCATCGGCAATTCTAGATGGTGGTAGACACTCTCAATCAGTTATATGTACAAGCATTAGTTTCTTTACCATTTGTTAAAATTGCACTAAACTCCTGCTCTGGCATTTGTAACATTACCTCCATAAGTACAGTTCATCTAATGTGTACGTTGCTATGCTGTTGGTCTAGCAGTCTGCATAGAAAACTAACGTGATACCTACACAACTTGTTGGCCAGTGAATTAAGTGCATGTTCTAATTAGCTTGGTTGCTTCTATCTTCTGTATATCTTATTGTATTGTATTCCTAAATAACTGTACTGTAACTCTCTTTTCCCTGCCCAAGACAAACTCTGAACCTCTAAAAATACAAAAAAGGATCCAAGGATGACCAAAGAACTCCAAAATAAATCTGTATTTAATGAATGTAGAATACAAATAGGAGCATAAGCGCTTTTGTAGCAAAGCTACTTCATCAGATGCATATCACAACTGAGAGTTCAGCTCATTAAATACATTAATCAAAAGTCACATGACTAAGAAACATGCATTCTTAAAGACATACATCATAAAAAACAATGATGTTAAATAAGCATAAATAATTTATGCATATACTTGTGTATAAAAACATCCAAAATTCTATGCGAAAAAATATAGACATATCTCAATAAAATAACCTAGAATAAACAGAACACAAGTTATCTGCTATTCAATGGTCTGGCTTTAAGTTTAGGTCTCAAAGGTACTCTGTCATTCAGACCATGTCCATAATCTCCACGTAATCTAACTATCCATTTAGCTTCTAACTGCTCAGTTAGATTCTTAATATCACCTTCCCTAATATTTTCAAAGATGCGTCCTATCACCATAAAACTGAAAGAATGAGAAGTGTCTGTATCTACAATGTGCTTAGATAGGGTACTAACTGTATTGCCTTTACCTGTATGATAATAGTGTTCCTTAATCCTGTCTCTAAGTGCTCTATTAGTTTTACCAACATAAAATTTCATACAAACTGAACAATAAGCTAGATAGACCACATGAACACTGCCAAAGGTCACAGATACATCAAATCTATATGATCTGTTTTGATCAGGATGGTTAAACATACCAGTACTATCAATGTACTTACAAGCTTGACAGTGTCCACAAGCAGCAGTATATCCATAATCCATGTTAGGTAACCTATTTCTTGGGTAACATAAATGTATCTTTAGAGACTTCATATTCTTGTACACAAATCTGGGTCTAGTGTCTACTATAGCTTTGATATCATCATCTGTTTTATTCTTTGTGTTTTAAAACTCCTAACCTCTGTTCCCCTATTTTCTCCCAGATAGTTTTCCTGGTCAGATACTTGACTTAGTTGGCCCTGCCCACCCAAGACCTGTGGAGTACTGCCTTTGCGTGCTTCCACCACAACCTAAACTAAAGAAAAACAAAAAAAGAAAGTGTATGTTTTTTTTTTTTAATTTACAACTGCAACAGTGTGCACTCGATCGGGCCAGCACTAAGTTTTTTCCTTTATCCCCGCTTCTAAATTACCCCTTTCCTCTACTCTTCCTACCCTTCCCTGAAAAAAGAAAACCTACACCTTAAACAATTACAAGAAAATCCACCTACCTTGTAATCCTTTGCTTGGGGGTTTAGGTTTAGGCCCCACTCCATTTGCCCATGTTATGCATGGGCTCACTTTGCACCCCACCCTGCCCTGAAATTCCACCCGTCCCGTCTACATCTAAATTTATCTTGGCATACAACCACTCCCATCATTTGACACTAATCAGAACAAACATCCAAAGTCCTCCCCCATACAACACCCTCCTCTCTCCTACCACACATCTAAACTGACACAGTCATGATATTAACTAGTGTAATTTCACTTCTTACCTGCATTCTTCTTGCTCACTTAACATCATACCAGGACAACACTGCAATCACTTCCTTCCAACACCCTCTCTACAACTACACTTCCCCGGCCAACAAAAACTACATCCCAGTACAGCTACTCAAATACCAAATATCCACAACATTTAAACAAAAAATATCCATAAAATATTACAGGTTCTTTACTATCTATACTAAACTAATATTGGCTTCCCTCGCTAAAATAACCCTTAGCTGTGACATCCACCCAAAACCTGGCCCCACCACCTTAAACCCCACCTCAAACTCCCTTCAAAATATCTCCCCTACTCTCTAATCACTGCCAACAAAAAAAAAATCTGACCTCCTCATCTTGTGTCTAAACATTAGAAGCATATGTAATAAAACCCAAGACCTACATGCCACCATAAAACTATACTCCCCTGATATTCTCATCCTAACAGAAACCTAGCTCAAACCTCACATCAAAAGTGAGTAAATACTCCCCTCTGGCTACAGCATCCTCCACACAGATAGACCAGTCAAAAAAGGGGACAGTATAGCAGTTATGTTTAAACACCACCTCAACATTCAAACTCTCAAGAAATCAGCTCCCCTGATCAGAAATGAAGAAATCCTATATGCCAACCTCAAACTAAACTCAAATAAAACTATCAACATCATTGGCTGCTACTTCCCTCCAGGCCAAAATATACCTCCCCTAGAAAACCTCCTGAACTGGGCCAATCTTTCTCTACCTCAAGAAACCATCATCCTCAGTGACTTTAATATCAACTGTCTATCTTGTAGTAAGGACCACCCATCCATACACCTAAATCTTCTTTGTGTCTCTCAACTAATAGAATCACCCACTCATATAAATAAAGACCCCAACAATCATACCATCCTTGACTGGATACTAGTTAACAAAGATCCTCATTCCTACATAACTGGCTGTCTACCTGACAGTCTCAGTGACCACTCCCCTACATTCATGCTAAACCACCATGTTAACAGTGCAAACCCCATCATCCATAGACAAATCCATAACAAAGCAAAATTCATCTCCCACTCTTTCATCTCTTCCCTCCAAAACTGTAACTGTACACCACTAAAGTACCTCAATCTAGATGAAACTATCCACTTTTTCAATAGCACCTTCCTGAACATCTTAAACACCCATGCTCCCCTAAGATATGCCAGAGTCAAAACTAAAAGCTCCCTCTGACTCCAAAGACACACCTGAGGACTAATGAAAATCAGAGATAAAGCCTTGGATCACTGGTGTATGACAAAAAACCCTCTGCTAGGCAATCTTTCCTTGAATTGTGCAATAAGGTCAAACAACAAATAAAACCAGAAAAAGCCCTTTACTATCAGACCACCCTAAACTCCTCCCACCACAACCCTAAGCAATTCTGGTCCACAATAAACACCATACTCCACCCAGGTAAAGTGGACACCCCCCCACCTACCATCCCATCCTCCTTGAGCAGTATCGCTGACTCTTTCAACAAATATTTCACTGAAACCATTCTATCCTTAGCCAAACAAGAACTCCCCACATCTTCTCCCCCCACTACCAACCCTAATTCTCTGCCCCACTCTTTTCCATTTTCCTCAGTACCCACCTCCTATATAAAAAGACTCCTGACAAAACTTAAGCCCACAAAACTCGCAGCTGACAACCTTCCCTCAGAATAGATAAAAATTGCAAATGACAACCCAGCCTATCCAATTTCCATAGTAATTAACCACTCCATAATAGAAAGCTATGTACCCTCTCTGTGTAAAACCTCACACATCATTTCCCTCCACAAAGGAGGCTCCTCCACTGACCTTTCCAATTACCGCCCTATCGCTATTGTCTGCCCACTCTCCAAGGTCCTTGGGAAATGTATTAATTCTCAGGTATTAAACCACTTCCTAGCTAACAATCTCTTCTCCACAGCCACCAAGGATATGGTATTGAGATTGTAAGTTGCAAGTTTGTTGAGGAGCAGCTGATGGGACACTGTGTCAAAAGCTTTTGACATATCTAAGAAAATGGCTGAGACTAGTTTTCCTTCATTGCTGAGGTGGAGAATGTCTCTGCAAAGGTTATGAGGGCTGAGTTAGTTGTGTGTTTAGGCCAGAAGCCATGCTGGGTGCTGGAGAGTAGGTTCTTGGTAGTGCGGTGATTCATGAGTTGCTAGTGGATACATTTCTCTAGAATTTTGGCAAGGGGGGATAGAATGGCAATGGGACAGTAGTTAGTTATGTCTCTAGATGGACCACCCTTATGAAGTGGTATGATATGAGAGATTTTCCATAATTTGGGAACGTACTGTTCAGAGATAGAGCGGTTCATTAGTAATGATATGGCGTAGGCAATGGATGGGGCTGCTAGTGTTAGGTATTCATTTGAAAGTTGGTCAGTAGCTAAGCAGCATGGTTTTATTTACATAGGAGTTTTTATGTAGGAAGTTGGAATGGGAATAAAGGAGAAGGAGTTTGCATCACTAGAGGTAGAGGAGGGGACAGTGAGTGGTGAGATTGTTTTGTTGTCTAGGAGAGAAGTGATAGAGTTGATGATGTGGGAATTGAATTGTGAGGTTAAGGGCACAGAGGAGTTAGTAGTGAGGGAGGCAGGGGTAGGGGTTTTACCGGGGTTAAGGAGGTGGTTGATATTCTGCCAGAATTTGTGTGGATTGTGCTGGTATTTTAAGTTGGTGGGTGAGAAAATAGGTTCTTTTATCCTTGATGATGTTTTCCTTACCAGGGTTTCTAAGTTGTTTGTAAAGGGTGAGATCGTTGTTATTTCTGGTCATATGATATAGTGACCAGGCCTTATCTCTTTGTTTCATTAGTTGTTTTGTTTCTTTAGAAAGCCATGGTAGCTGTTTGTTTTTTGCAAGATTATTTAATATTTAAAGGAATTTGTTATGGAAGTATTCTACAGCTATGTCTATTTGCAGGTTTTTTAATGGGGACCAATTGCAGTTTTTTAGTAGTAAATTGAAGGTGTCAGAGGAGAAATATTTTTTGCTATGGTTGCATTTGTATGAGATGCTGGTTTTGATATGTGTTTTCTTCCTAACTAGAAATGTAGGGGCATGGTTACTTAGCGTGACTGGTAGACAGCCTGCCTGGTACTCATGGTTTGGCTTGTTTGTTAAAATAGAGTCTAGAAGTGATTTTTTATTGGTGTGCTTTTCAATGTGGGTGGGGTAGTTAATAATTTGGGTGAAGTTGTATAAGTTTATAAATGAGGTAAGTGAGTCAGAGGAGCAGGAGAACCACCTAGGTTGAAATCACCTAGAATGATGGTTTCTTGGGATAGAGAAAAAGATGACCAGGATAGGAGGGATTCTATGCTGTGCAGGTTGTCACCTGGTGGTAGGTAGATGGCTATGATGTTAATGGATTTGAGATGATTAATTCTGAGGAGAGTGATAAGGAGTTCAGCATGAGAGATGTCTGGTGGGGAACAGTTTAGTTTTTCTAGATTAAGTGATTCTTTAAATATATTTGCTACACCCCCACCATGTTTGTTTATCCTGTCTTGTCTTATAATATTGTAACCATTTGTAGTAATTTCAGAGTCTTTGATGTGGGGCTTTAACCAGGTTTCAGTTATGACTGCAATGTCTTGGGAGTAGGAGGCAAGGGTGGCATGGAATTCAAGTCATTTGTTTGCAAGGCTTCTGAGATTAAAGCATGCAATGAGAAGGTCAGAGTTGCTGGTAATAGGTAATGATGTATAGGTAGTGGTGTCTGTGAGATTTTGGGTGGATGTGGAGGAACAGGAGCTTGGGTGTAATGGGTCGGTTACATGGGAGGTACACATGGGTCCAGGATTGGGATGAATATCTGAATGGAGTTTTACCTTTGTTAGAGAGTACAAAATTAGTTGCTTCAGTTTGGTTAGAAGTTGGTTGTACCTGTAGAAGGACAACTGAGTGTTGGTGTGTTGTGTATTTCTTGAAGGGAGGACATTAGTATTAAATCTAGGGTAAGTCTTGGTGATGATATATGATAAGGTTTGCATGGGCAGTGTGGTGAGGTGTATGTGAGTGTTGGGGATGGGTGCTTGGTGAGTTTGAAGTTATGGGGGTTGGTAGCATAGTAAGCAAGGAGGAGGATGCCTGATAATAGAGTGTTGTAGAGCAAGCAGTTTTGGCCTTTCATTCTAATTGGAGATTGGGTGTGGAATCAGGAAGTGAGGTATAGGAAAGCAGAGTGTAGTATGGTATTGTGAGAGGTTGAGTCTAGGTGGGATTAGTGGGGAGGGAGCTGTGTTTAAGAGTTGATGTTAGAGGGGTGTGGTTAGTTGAGGCGGGAGGGAAGTGGATTGGAGAATTGTACAGGGGGTGTAGTTACCTTAGTTATAAAGGAAATGAGGTAGTGAGTGGGTGGGAATGGGGGAAGGGTAGGGGATCAGAGTGAGCTGGCCTCGGGTAGGGGTAAGTCAGACAAAAAACAAACCACTCAATACACAGGCTGGTTGCATATATGTCTGTTTGGAGAAAAGGTATCTTGCCTGTTAGTTTCTGTTTTATTGTTGAAATATATGCAGGACCTTTCAGAACAAAAGTAATATCTTTATTGCATAAAATGTGCTGTTTAGCCAATTTAGAAACCTTGTGCTGTGCATTTCCACTTATGTTGACTTTAGTGTGTTTGGCTTAGCTGGGAGTCAGGAACAACGACTAAAAAGGTATGTGACTGTATATTAAGGATTTTTGTAATTACAGATTACAAGAAATACTAGCCTGTGAATGGGGGTGGTGCAGCTGGCTTCCCTGGCCTACAGTTAAAGTACACAATGCACTTAATACAAGGATAAGCCCAAAATATTGTGGAATTCAGGTACACCTACAATGCTTTTTTAGTCCTTTTTCTTTCAGGATGATTGTTCCTTTTATGTTTTAGTGACCAGGTTCATGAAGTTGCTAGAGCAGGTAAAAACTACCGTGGGCCAGTAGGAGGGGAACAGCTGATTAACCCACTCGCAGGGGCTATGAAAATCTAAAAATAAGAATGCAGAGTAAGAAACAGCTGCAGTTAGTAGGGTCAAGAAGCTGGAGGGAAGTACAGGAGAGACAATACCATAGCTGAGAAATGCAAGCATGAAATGTGAAACAAAAACATTACTATCAGGGTAGAGTGCAATTCTAACATTTAGTAGAAGTTTAAAGCATACCAATGAATAAATGCAGCACAAATAGACCGGAGCATTACTAATATGTGATAAACTGCCCACATACACTATACTAACATTAATATGTGTACATGGTATACAGAGCATAGCATGCGGGTCTAAGAAAACATTACAGGAGTCACCAGTCGCATATTAGCTAAACAGAAGGAGAAGGGAAGCACTCCTGATAGTTCACTAGACAGTGTATTATGCATTAATGCAGTTTTAAATGCCTTGCAAGTATAGAAACCTTAGCCCTCCAAACATAGGCTGAAAAACACATTGCTTGAATCATAATTACAAACTATTTTCAATGAAACAGACTTAAAGTGGCTTTTCATAAGATCACAGCAATAGATAAGCAAAATACACATAGTTTCCTGCAAGACTCCACTAAAGTCACATTCATGTTACAGAAACAGCTACAAAATACATGTTAGAGCAACAGAGGCATAGTACAGCACAGACAGATTGCTTAAGTACACACCGCTAGATATTAAACAGGAATGCTAAGCAAAAACTATCAGGCTGTAAAAACAAAACATCATAGTACAAAATAGTAAACAGTGGTCTCAAATAAGCTGCACTTTCAGGAGGAACAACAGAGACAGGATCCTAGAAATACTTACAATATTATAATAACTTTGCAACTGTTGTTTCAGAATGAATAAGCACTTATGTCAAGGTTTACTGAAGCCTAGAAGGGGTATGGACTGCTGCTTTATATAATAATGGAATGATACACATTATTATATAAAAGGTTTGTTGGCTGATAATAAAAAAAGAGAGTGAATGATCGTATGTGTGCTCTTACACTGACATCATTGGTGTGGAGAGGTCAAGAGAGGTCATGTGACCATATGCTTTATAATAAAGGAGCAAGCGAGGGTTGTTCCCCTCTTCCATTTTTAACCAGATTGATTGCCTTCAAGTGTGTTTATTTCCTCTGTAAATGTATGTTTAACCCAACTTTCTTGCCCTTAAGATGACACCGACATCAGGTTATGGGCCCAGGAGGGAAGTAGGAAGCCGATGGCATAGACTATGTTTTGATGGAGATGAAAAGAATTACGAGTTGTGGGAGACAAAGTTTCTGGGACACCTGCGCTTGCTAGGGCTGAAAGACACCATTTTGTGAAATGTGCAGCGGAACGCAGAGAATGACGAGAATGAGGAGAAAGATGACGCTGAGAAAAATAAGGAGGCCTATGCAGAACTAATACAGTTCTTAGATGACAAAAGTTTGTCCCTCGTCATGAGAGAAGCTGCAGACAATGGTAGAGAAGCACTTCAAATCCTGAGAGACCATTATGCCGGGAAAGGGAAGCCATGGATAATTAGCCTATACACAGAATTAACAAGCCTCCAGAAGGCCACCAGTGAAAGTGTCAGACTATATTATTAGGGCTGAAACGGCCATTATGACACTTAGAAATACTGGAGAGAAGCTCAGTGATGGATTACTAATTGCAATGATTCTGAAAGGATTGCCTGAAACTTTTAAACCATTTGCAGTCCACATCATGCAAGATGATGATAAGTTGAGCTTTGGTGAGTTCAAAACAAGGTTAAGAAGCTATGAACATACCAAGAAATGTAATGCCAACGTAAGTAATGATAATGTGATGAAAGCGAGTGGCCTTGGGGAAAGAGTAAAAGCAGACATTATATGCTATAGCTGTGGCCAAAAGGGACACAAGGCACGAGAATGCCGGAGAGAATATAAAGGGCAGAGACAGTGGTGTAGTTTGTGCAAAAACTCCAGCCACAGGGACAGTAACTGCAGACGAGAGAAGAAAGATAATGTGCAACAAGCAACTGACACGGATGATCACACATTTGTTTTCAGAATAAACTAGCATCAGATTTGTGAATTAAAACAGAAGGGCTTAATGGTGGACACTGGCACCACGTCACACATAATTAACGACCTGAAAAAGTTTAAACACTTTGATGCAACTTTCCAACCAAAGGAGCACATTGTGGAATTAGCTGATGGGACTAGAACCTGTAGGGTCACACAGAAGAAAGATAATGTGGAGGTATGGCTGCTAAACACAGAGGGGTACAAAATAAAGGTGATGATGACTCAGGCGCTGTATATCCCGACGTATCCACAAAGCATTTTTTCTGTAAAGGCAGCAACGTCCAAGGGGGCCTTGATCAACTTTAAACAAAGAAAGGACCAACTCATCTATAAAAACGGCACCAGGTTTGACATAATTGAGTATGATAGACTCTATTACTTAGACACATATGATGAAGAAAATGAAGGTGAGATACATTACGATGCATCTCAGAGCTGTTATGACATTCAAGCACGACATAAAATGCTTGGTCACTGTAATTTTGAAGATGTGTCAAAATTAGAAAAAATGGTAAAAGGTATGAAAATTAAAGGCAAAGTTGAGAGACCTAACCTAGATTGTGAAACCCGTACGCAAGAGAAATTTGTCCAGAGTAAAAACAGGGAACCAGATGCAAGAGAAAAAACTGTGTTTGAACTAGTCCATACTGATTTGGCAGGCCTAAATGAGCCAGCAGCAAAAGATGGATTTAAGTGTACTTTAGCATTTACTGATGACTACTCAGGTGTAATATTTGTCTACTTTCTGAAAGCCAAGAGTGACACAGTCAAGGCGACTGAAAAGTTTATTGCAGATTCAGCCCCTTATGGAAGGCTAAAATGTATCAGATCAGATAATGGCACTGAGTTCATGTCAAAAGACTTTCAGTCACTACTGAGTAAAAACGTTATAAGACACGAAACATCAGCACCTTACTCACCCCATCAGAATGGGATAGCAGAGAGAAACTGGAGAACACTGTTCGAAATAGCAAGGTGTATGTTGATAGAGAGTGACCTACCTAAAGAGTTGTGGACATATGCAGTAATGATTGCTGCTTTTGTTCACAACAGATGTTATAACAGGTGTGTGGGGCAGACCCCATTCTTCATGCTATCAGGAAAGAAACCTGATCTTTCAAGGATGAGAGAATTTGGATCAGTGTGCTATGCATACAGACAAGATAAGATAAAAAGAAGTTAGACCCAAGATGTGATAAGGGGATTTTTGTCAGATATGATAAAAACAGCCCATCATATCTGGTCTATTATCCAGACACAGGAAGGGTCCTTAAACACAGGTTAGTCAAGTTCATTACTAAGAATGTAGCTGAATGCCAGATTCAGACAGACCCAGAAGTGATGAATGAAGATTTTAATACCAGAAGAAGTGTGCATGTTAAGTCAGAATCAAAAGCTGACAGCCAAATCACAAAAGAAATACAAGTGAATCACACTGAATCCATAATAAATGATGGAGACATAAAAATAAGACAAGAAGAGGAAAGGCAGGATACACACTACTCTAAAAGAGAGAAAACCAGCTGCATACTTGAAGGACTATGAGTGTAAAGTTGAAAATGACGATTATGTGACAGTTAATGTTGACTATTGTTACAGACTAATATGCAACACACGGCAGAGCTTTAAAGAGGCCGTGACTTCATCTAACTCGGAGAAGTGGGTCAAAGCTATGAAGGAAGAACTTAAGTCTTTAAAGGAAAACAACATATCATCAAAGACATCCACACCTCAAGACTGGTGGCAACGCACGATGCATCGGAGACCATCCAGGTGCAATTAACCATAGGCAAGACTGCTCTGCAAATTGTAGCATGTTACAGGCCACCCTCACAAACTCAGGAACCTCACATGGCCTTCCTGAAAACACTAGAGGGGATAAATGTATCACCAAACACCATCATACTAGGTGACTTCAATTACCCTAATATAGACTGGGAACACTACTCAAGCCCAAACACCCTAGCCCAAAAGTTCCTGGAATTCATAAACTCAAATGCCATGGAACAACTAGTCACCATCCCCACAAGAGGAGAAAACATACTTGATCTCATCATCACGAACATGGGAGCACAATGTTCAACACCGAAGTATACCCCTCACTGGTGAGATCAGATCACAAACTAATCTCACTGGAGGTCCTCATCCCACCCCCACCTGAAATAAAAGACCACAGTAAAGAACTTCTCGAAAGCCGACTTCACACTTCTAAAGACTAGTGTGGTCTCCTTTAAGGCCCCCGAGCCGGTGGAAAACAGTACTCAAGCCGCTGAATCACTTACAAATGCCTTCTACCAGCACCTGCAGGACTGCATGGATAAGGCAATCCCAAGAAAAACAAAGACTCTTTGTACCAAATGCAAGCATCCAGTCTGGTGGACCCCAGCCATAAACAAACTCTACAACAAAAGGAGGAAGCTACTACAAGATAGAGCAAAATCCTTAAAAGGTAAGACACCCTTGATCACTATAAGTAAAAAACTAAGAGCTCTCATAAAATCATCCAAAGACAATTTTGAGAGAAAAATAGCTAAAGACTCAAAAGACAATCATAAGGCCTTCTTTAGCTATGTTAGAAACCTGGGAGGAAACTCCCAGATATGCTCAGAACTAGTTCAAAATGATGTGAAGATTACTGATCCTACAGACATTGCCAACATACTGGCTGACAGGTTCAGTGCAAACTTCTCCCCTCCCCAAAAGGAGAGATATCTATACCAAGCGATTGCAGCCCCCAAACATCTCCAACGCCCAAGTGAGAACTGCTCTCTCCAAAGCAAAAAACATAGCATCCATGGGACCTGATGGTGTCCCCGGCTGTGTGCTCCACGAACTCAACGAGGAATTAAACCCACAGCTAGGACAGCTGTTTAATCATAGTCTTACCTCTGGATACGCACCCAGGAGTGGCGCACTGCAACTGTGGTCCCACTTCACAAAGGCGGTGCCTCCACCGACCCTGGAAATTACCGGCCCATTAGCTTGACAAGCCTTATCTGCAAAGCCATGGAGAGGATCATAATGGACCTCATAAATAAAGACATAGGGAATTTGCAGACTTTGGATCCATCCCAGTTTGGCTTTGTCAAAGGCAGATCATGCCTTCTAAACTTGGTTGACTTTTTGAAACAGTCACCAAAGCCATTGATGAGGAAAGGCAGTCCATACAGCCTACCTCGATCTGGCGAAGGCCTTCGATACAATACCCCACTCGGGTATCATTGAAAAACTCATCAGCTTAAATGTTAACCCATACATCACAAGATGGGTTGCAAACTGGCTGAGTGACAGAACCCACAGGGTCAGAGTTGCTGGCGCCATGTCAGACTCAAAGCCTGTCACAAGTGGTGTACCACAGGGCTCAGTCCTGGGCCCACTCTTGTTTGGCATCTACTTTTCGAAGTACAAGCAAACACAGGAGGGTTATGGCTGACAAAGTTTGCAGATGACTGCAAACTGGCGCCATAGTAGAAAACATATCTGACACAGATATCCTTCAGAAGGGTCTCACAGAAACGGATAACTGGTGCCAGAGCCATGGCCTAAAGTTAAATGCCAAAAAATGCATAGTCATACCCTTCGGGAAAAACAAGGTTACCCCTAGCTACCAAATAGGTGGCAATCCACTGAGCACAGAAGAAGTTATAAGGGACCTGGGGACCCAGGTTGATAGTAGTCTGTCATTCGACACCCATGTAGCTAAAGTAGTTAGGAAGACCTTCTACATTGCCCACCTTATCATGAAGGGATTCTCATCTAGATCAAGGGAGGTCATAGTCTCCCTATACTCATCACTCATCAGACCAATGATTGAGTACAATGCCCCATTCGGAATGTATCTGACCCGACACTTGCAGCAGCTGGAGAGGCCACAAAAGTTCCTCACCAAAAGGATAAAGGGTCTCAAACATCTGTCCTATGCTACCCGACTGAAAGAACTCCAGCTCTATTCAGTCGCTTACCGCTTGCTCAGAGGTGACCTTTGCCTAACATACAAGGCCATGTCAAACCCAGATTTGATGAATATGCTTCACCTCAGAAATCTAGATCCGTCAGAGCCACAAGGGCGGAGACTTAAACCTCGACACGGCTATTAATAGGACATGCTGGAGGGATAGATTCATCACCCAAAGACTCCCTATGCTGTGGAATAAAATCCCGGTATATGTGAGGCAGAGCACCTCGCTGGCCTTGTTCAAGAGAAATCTTGACCAATGGATGGGAGATCGCAGATATACCCCAGGGATTACCTCAGTGTCACTGCTCAACAGAGGCACAGCAAAATAATGGGTATAGTTCCCCATACTAAAGGGGTGGCGTAAGCCACAAAACTATGGGCTAGGCTTGTAAATGCCCTCGGGCAGATAGCCTAGTATGAACCTATGAACCTATGAACCTATGAACACATTTACACTTACCACACTGCCAGAAGATAAAAATGCAGTGGGGGTAGGTGGGTTTTCACTGTAAAAGACAATGCAGATAATACTGAGACTTACAAAGCCAGTTATGTGGTTAAAGGCTACAGTCAAGTTGCTGGTATAGACAATAATGAAACATTTGCACCCACTGCGAGTATGACATCTGTACGAAGTCTAATGCAGATGGCAGCTCAGTACGATTTAGAATTGCACCAGATGGATGTACAAATGGCCTATTTACATGCTCCTTTTGACTGTGACGTGTATATGGAGCAACCTGAAGGTTTTGAAAAGAAATCAAATAATGATGAAAAATTGGTTTGTAAACTGAATAAGTCATTGTACGAATTGAAACAATCAGGGCATAACTGGAACAAAATGTTGCACGATTATCTTTGTGAAAATATTATCCAAAACCCCGCAGACCACTGTGTATACACTAGACAGGCTGAAAATGAGAAAACAGTCCTAATTATATGGGTTGATGATCTCATTATAGCACCTAGTGACAATGAATCACTGAACGATGGAAAAGAAATGCTCAAAGCTAAATTTAAAATGAAAGATCTGGGAAAGCTAAGACATTTTCTAGGCATTGACTTTACCCAGAATAGCGGTGAAGTAAAGATGAACCAAAAGTGATTCATCACAAAAATTCTTGAGAAATTTGGTACGTCTAATTGTAAAGTAAGAAGTACCCCTTCTGAACAAAAAACAAATTTTGAATGTGACAGTGAATCTACCGATCCAAGAAAATATTGTGAGCTTGTGGGTAGTTTGATATATGTTATGACCAGCACGAGACCTGATCTTAGCTGGATTGTAAGTAAACTTTCATAATATTTGTCACAACTGAGTGAATCTCATTTAACACTAGACAAACATGTGTTAAGGTACTTAAAGGTACATTGGACAGAGAGCTGTGTTACAAGAAAAGTAGAGAGAAACTTGAGCTTGTAGCATACAGTGATGCCAATTGGGCAACAGATCAAAATGATAGGCGTAGTACAACAGGTTATTGCTTTAGCCTTAATAGAGATGGGCCTATTATTTCATGGAAATCAAAGAAACAACAAACGGTGGCTTTATCTACATGTGAGGCAGAGTACATGGCACTGGCAGCAACAACACAGGAGAGTTTGTACCTTGTGCAGTTGTTGAGTGGAACGGATGGAAAGTGCAAGTGTGTGCCTGTAACAATATTTGAGGACAATCAAGGAGCAATCGCTTTGTCGAAGAATCCAGTAAACTGACAAGAGATGTAAACATGTTGACATTAAGTATCATTTTGTTAGATCAGCACTTAATGATGACAAAATAAGCCTTGAATATTGCCCGACAATGGACATGGTTGCAGATATCTTTACTAAATCCTGCTACGAAATAGAAAATTGAAAGGTTCATGTATTACGTATTTGGAACGTGAAGGAAGTGTTATCCAAAATATGTTCTTAAAATGTATTTGTACACAGCGTAAGAGCAAGTGGGGGAGATCCATGAAGGCAAAAGGCTGAGGTACCAGATCGATAAGCAAATAATAAAGAAGATACTCTGGTGAAGTGCTGATGATTCTGTATTTTTTATTTTACTATTTGCCTGTTGGTGTTTTTCAAGTGGGGGTGTTGGCTGATAATAACAAAAGAGTGAATGATCATACGTGTGCTCTTACACTGACATCGTTCGTGTGGAGAGGTCAAGAGAGGTCATGTGACCATGTGCTTTATAATAAAGGAAGAAGCGAGGGTTGTTCCCCTCTTCCATTTTTAAGCAGATTGATTGCCTTCACGTGTGTTTATTTCCTCTGTAAATGTATGTTTAACCCAACTTTCTTGCCCTTAAGATGACACTGCCAACAAGGTACAATTGTAATAGATCTATTCATATTTATACAACAAAAGGAGGAAGCTACTACAAGACAGAGCAAAATCCTTAAAAGGTAAGACACCCTTGATCACTATAAGTAAAAAACTAAGAGCTCTCATAAAATCATCCAAAGCAAATTTTGAGAGAAAAATAGCTAAAGACTCAAAAGACAATCATAAGGCCTTCTTTAGCTATGTTAGAAACCTGGGAGGAAACTCCCAGATATGCTCAGAACTAGTTCAAAATGATGTGAAGATTACTGATCCTACAGACATTGCCAACATACTGGCTGACAGGTTCAGTGCAAACTTCTCCCAAAAGGAGAGATATCTATACCAAGTGATTGCAGCCCCCCCAAACATCTCCAACGCCCAAGTGAGAACTGCTCTCTCCAAAGCAAAAAACAGCATCCATGGGACCTGATGGTGTCCCCGGCTGTGTGCTCCACAAACTCAATGAGGAATTAAACCCACAGCTAGGACAGCTGTTTAATCATAGTCTTACCTCTGGATACGTACCCAGGGAGTGGCGCACTGCAACTGTGGTCCCACTTCACAAAGGCGGTGCCTCCACCGTCCCTGGAAATTACCGCCCATTAGCTTGACAAGCCTTATCTGCAAAGCCATGGAGAGGATCATAATGGACCTCATAAATAAAGACATAGGAAATTTGCAGACTTTGGATCCATCCCAGTTTGGCTTTGTCAAAGGCAGATCATGCCTTCTAAACTTGGTTGACTTTTTCGAAACAGTCACCAAAGCCATTGATGAGGGAAAGGCAGTCCATACAGCCTACCTCGATCTGGCGAAGGCCTTCGATACAATACCCCACTCGGGTATCATTGAAAAACTCATCAGCTTAAATGTTAACCCATACATCACAAGATGGGTTGCAAACTGGCTGTGACAGAACCCACAGGGTCAGAGTTGCTGGCGCCATGTCAGACTCAAAGCCTGTCACAAGTGGTGTACCACAGGGCTCAGTCCTGGGCCCACTCTTGTTTGGCATCTACTTTTCCGAAGTACAAGCAAACACAGGAGGGTTATGGCTGACAAAGTTTGCAGATGACTGCAAACTGGGCGCCATAGTAGAAAACACATCTGACACAGATATCCTTCAGAAGGGTCTCACAGAAACGGATAACTGGTGCCAGAGCCATGGCCTAAAGTTAAATGCCAAAAAATGCATAGTCATACCCTTCAGGAAAAACAAGGTTACCCCTAGCTACCAAATAGGTGGCAATCCACTGAGCACAGAAGAAGTTATCAGGGACCTGGGGACCCAGGTTGATAGTAGTCTGTCATTCGACACCCATGTAGCTAAAGTAGTTAGGAAGACCTTCTACATTGCCCACCTTATCATGAAGGGATTCTCATCTAGATCAAGGGAGGTCATAGTCTCCCTATACTCATCACTCATCAGACCAATGATTGAGTACAATGCCCCATTCAGAATGTATCTGACCCGACACTTGCAGCAGCTGGAGAGGCCACAAAGTTCCTCACCAAAAGGATAAAGGGTCTCAAACATCTGTCCTATGCTGCCCGACTGAAAGAACTCCAGCTCTATTCAGTCGCCACCGCTGCTCAGAGGTGACCTTTGCCTAACATACAAGGCCATGTCAAACCCAGATTTGATGAATATGCTTCACCTCAAAAATCTAGATCCGTCAGAGCCACAAGGGCGGAGACTTAAACCTCGACACGGCTATTAATAGGACATGCTGGAGGGATAGATTCATCACCCAAAGACTCCTATGCTGTGGAATAAAATCCCGGTATATGTGAGGCAGAGCACCTCGCTGGCCTTGTTCAAGAGAAATCTTGACCAATGGATGGGAGATCGCAGATATACCCCAGGGATTACCTCAGTGTCACTGCTCAACAGAGGCACAGCAAAATAATGGGTATAGTTCCCCATACTAAAGGGGTGGCGTAAGCCACAAAACTATGGGCTAGGCTTGTAAATGCCCTCGGGCAGATAGCCTAGTATGAACCTATGAACCTATGAACC
>NC_056732.1:1731677344-1731715834 GCF_019279795.1 Protopterus annectens
TTAAAAAGATGATTTGCAGGTTGGGAATGATTTTACCTCAACATCATCAACATCCTCACCACTGACAGTTTATTATGTACCACTTTCTTGCTGACTGTAGACTTAGAATGGAGAGAGCAGCCTAATAAGTAGGGTAAATTTTGAGAAGAAGCTGGAGATTTTTCCCCCCCTAAAATGCAAAATAAAGCTATGTTTCTTCTTTGTTCAACTATGATTCCTTTGTGGGTGAGCAGACACATCTATTTTTTTCATATCACAGACTTGATGTCAGAATAACAGTATCTTCATAACTCAATCCCAGGCTATTATGAAATTTGGTTAGACCCTCAAAGAAGATTTTCTAAATATTCTAATGCAGCCTAAAGTAGGCAGACAACCTTAGAGCCCTAACATGTTAGTACTCCAATACGTGCCATTAAATAGCCATCCATTAATTCCTGGAGACTCTTTTTTCATTATTAAGCCTATGTAAAAAACTCAGCAGAGCCATGTGGAGCAAGCTTAAATATTCTTCCAAGTCAGTTGACATTTGACTCCCAACCTACCCTGACACTCAGATTAACTGCTAACAAAATGCAGTGCAGGAGATCCAAATCAGTGCCCATTACCATAGATGAACTTTTATAACCAAGGTACGCTAATGTGGCCACTATTCATATTGCAAAATAGTTCTCCCCCACCGGAATTAGAATTTTAAGGGAGGAGCAGATAACATTGAAACCAAATATAACATATTTGGTAAAAGAAATATCTTGACATCTAAAATCTGCTGCTGCTCAAAAACCAAAACAAATTTAGTGCAAGATTGAAACTGAACGATATGATTATACTCTTATATGAAAGTAATTCATATAGTTCAAAACATCCATCTTAATAACCTGCATATCAGACAAAATCAGACAAATGTGAGCTTTGTTTAATGTCTTATTCAAAGTACTGAATATTAGGAGTACAGCCCCTCACATATATGATACATTAGTACTGAATGTTAGAAGTAAAGCGCCTCACATATATGATACATTAGTACTGAATGTTAGGAGTACAGCCCCTCACATATATGACACATTAGTACTGAATGTTAGGAGTACAGCCCCTCATATATATGATACATTAGTACTGAATGTTAGGGGTACAGCCCTCACATATATGATACATTAGTACTGAATGTTAGAGTACAGTCACATATATGATAATTAGTACTGAATGTTAGGAGTACAGCCCTCACATATATGAACATTAGTACTGAATGTTAGGAGTACAGCCCTCACATATATGATACATTAGTACTGAATGTTAGGAGTACAGCCCTCACATATATGATACATTAGTACTGAATGTTAGGAGTACAGTCACATATATGATACATTAGTACTGAATGTTAGGAGTACAGCCCCTCACATATATGATACATTAGTACTGAATGTTAGGAGTACAACCCCCCACATATATGATACATTAGTACTGAATGTTAGGGGTACAGCCCTCACATATATGATACATTAGTACTGAATGTTGGAGTACAGCCCCCCACATATATGATACATTAGTACTGAATGTTAGGAGTACAGCCCTCACATATATGATACATTAGTACTGAATATTAGGAGTACAGCCCCTCACATATATGATACATTAGTACTGAATGTTAGAGTACAGCCCTCACATATATGAACATTAGTCTTGTTTCATTGTTTCAAGTCGTGTTGAGTAAGCCTCCTTAAAATTGATCTTAGTACTGATGTTATGCCATAAGCTTGTTGTTCATTGGTTTTTGTTATCCGCCTACTAAATAGGGTGTTTTGTTCAGTTTTTCCTAAAATAGCTTTTCGTATTCAAGTTTGGGGCAATTTTCCCCAACATGGGGCACTAGTCTTGCATTGTTTTCGTATTATTGCTGGGATAGCTTGCAGAATAACATCATGTCTTGTCATCTGACTCAAGTTCCCAGGTGAAACCCCCACTGCTGGAGCTGGCAGTATTTAGCATCTACCTGTGAAAATACATAGACCTCAGATCTTTGTCAGATGCTAGAAGTCATAAAACAAGCGCATTCCTTCATGCTTTCAGAGGAAGTAATTAGTTTACTCTGAAGACAATACAGAAATCTTCTCAGCACAGACTCTGTTTCTTTAGCCACACTGAAAACTGAAAGATACCATTTTTTATCGTGTGGCCATAAAGTAATTTAATTTCAGATATTTTTCTTATGTTAACTTCCTGTATTCCCATTTCCACTGTTAATATATATACATTTAAACAGTTACAGTAGTGCATGTACATTTCTCTTCTATTCCAATAGGGCACACTGTGTTTACATTACAAACAGAACTTTGCAAAAACCTTTTCAACACACACTTCTGTACCAGCAGTTTGATATACCTTTTCATAGGTTCATAGGTGTGTACTAGGCTAATGGCCCTGGAGCCTTTACAAGCTTAGCCCATAGGATTACTCTGGCATCGTGCCACCCAACCTTAGTTTCAAGTGTCTTTGTCGAGTAGAGCCACTGGAATGGTCCCCAGGGTGAATTTTCTATTTCCCATCCATGCATCAAGATTTTTCTTGAAGAGGGCCAGTGAGTTGCTCTGCTTGATATGTATGAGAAGTCTATTTCTTAGCATGGGCAGTCTCTGGGTTATGAACCTGCCCCTCCAGCATGTCCTATTGATTGTGGTAATGAGGTTGAGGTTTCTGGAGCATGTGGTGCGGAGGGATTGGGATTTCTTCAGATGTAGCATTTTTGAGAGAGCTGGGTCAACACACACTTCTGTACCAGCAGTTTGATATACACATGATGTACAGTTCTAATACATTTGTAACACAAGCATCTTCTATAAATCATGTTGATATTCACAAATGACATATAATTATTTACAAAATTACAGATATCTGTGCTGGCAGTATCCCTCTTTGTCACAGCAGGTATATATTGTAGTAACTAGTGGAGATGGGCTAGATGGACCAGGGTTTATTTGTTAGACTAACAAAGGTCAGTCTTCTGTGGAGGGCTAAGGGTGGAAGACTGTCTTAATACCTCAAAATGCGCAACTGAGTTGCTCCCTAGGTAGCAATGAGCTACAGGATTGAGCACAGAGAGGCAGTGGGGCTAAGGAGGGCTGTGTAGCAGATATCAAGAGAAAATTGTGTTTCCAAGGGTTTGGGTCTGTATCTAGACATGGCAGAGCTAAACCCTGCGGAGCACAGATACACAAAATACATGACCTAAATACAAGCGAAGTTAAACAGGTTTAACACAAATTAATCAAAAGGAAAGCTCAAAAGTGATCCTTTTTCAAGCTGTCCCCAACTCAGATGGATCCTGGGATACACACTTCTGCCACAAGTGTGCAGGAGGGCCTTCTTAATGTGGGATAGCTGGTTTTAGTCCTCAAGTAATAGCAAACATCCTAGAATCAGCAAATCTGAATCTACCCTATGCTATAGGATACAGAAGTACTAGAAAGTTTAAGTGCAGAAAAAACAGTCACAGCAATAAAAACAGCAAAAATGATGCAGCAGTTAAGCAAAATGCAGTTCATAAAAGTGTTATACAAGCTTTAAATATACTTATTTTTTTATTGAACACAGTGGCTATCTTGGATTTAGTTCAGATTCACTCCAGATGTCTAGCTAAAATACAAGCAAAGTACTGTGCATTCCAGAGCATTTTTTGAAAAATGAACTTAAAAAACATAAGATAAACAAATGTTAATATTTTGTTAACAATAAAAGCTATTACAACTGTACAAATAGCAATGTTATCAGTAAAAAGTACTCTTTACAGCGATCATAGTCTGTGCATTCATAGTCTTTTCCATAAATACTGTAATGTATTATAATTTATACAACCCCCAAATTATATTTTTATAACCTTTCACAAATCCTCATATATTGAAAACTTTACAGTCTAGACATATATTGTTAAACAGGCATAAGCATGCACATGACAAGAAGAAATTCCTCTTTAAGTGCTTGTTTATCGAGATATTTACAGAAATATAAAAACATATATGTAATTGAATAATAAACAATACAGATAATACTTGATATCTCTTAAGCTGTGGAACTTATAGTGCAAATATCAAAGACAGTTTTTTTCATTAACATCCAAGGTTTCACCTAATATATTGAATAGTTTGTAAGTCACTTTTTTTTTTTTTTTGAATAATTAAGTACACAGGGAAATATTGCTTACTTTCATAATTACTAACCAAGAATTTGTAATTTTTTAGTGTGATATAAACCAGCATTTTAATGGAAATGTCCTGTGTCCACATTGATGTTTCACACTGTATACCCCAATGATGTGTAGGTTTCTCAAGTTATGAAAATATGAACATAAATATAAACATATGAATACTAAGTGCAAACAAAGATTAATCTCTAGAGTTCAAGACATCCTAGACTGATAATCTTGTTGTCGTTTTTAATAAGTCCTTGTCATTCTAATACTTCTTGTTTCTAGCTGGTAGGTTACCTAGTCAAAGAAGCCAGACCCCAAAATATTTCTGGATGCCATAAGCAGGTATGGGTGTGAACTAAAAGTACACAAATAAGGTGTTATACTGTAGGCATGAACGACTTAATGCTCTTCAGTGGTCAGATGAGGACATTGTCTTTGCACTAACATGCCACTCAACAATTAAACTTGACAAATATTATTCAGACCACTTTTGTCAAATGATTCTTCATCTACTTTACACAAAAGTCCTATAATTGCTGTGCTTATTTCACCCTCCTTGTGTCTGCATACCAGACGTTTTACACATCACTCATGATAGTGCTCCAGCAGGAGACAGTAGGCCTCACCAGCCTCAACCTCACCAGCAGACTGGTAAGCTGGTCTGCTCACTGTCACCCATCTCTCACTATACGGAGAAGAACAGACTAATAAGGCACCCAAGCAGGGATGGATGGTTCAAATGACTCCTGTCTGGACAGGGGATGCCAGGGTCTCAAACCATATGGAACAAATGGACCCCTTACAGTGCCTCTATCAAAACATTCTATCTACTCTATTGGCCTGTTCAGACACAACCTTTCAAAGATTATAGGCTCCAACACTTTCCACACTTCCACAACCCACCATAATTGCCATTAAGAACACCAAAATCATTAATGAAATTCAAACCAGTGAAGTGACATATCCTTACTTGGTTCTAGAGCTATATTAAAATTCAAATTGCGACACAAACAAAGCTGAAGCAGGTAATAGTGAAACTGGTTAACAAAGTAAGAAGCCAAAGGAAAATGTGAATCAATCAAACACAGAAGGTGATGTCTTTCAATGTAAAACAAAAAAACTAATAAGGTTTGATATATTACACTTTTTCAAGTGTTCTAAAAAAACAAAACAATTCAAAATAAATGCAAAAATTCAAATCACACAATAAAAAATTCCAAAAATTCAGACTTGCATTTTATATTCTTTGTTGCATCAGCTTAAGCACTGTTTTTACAGTGTTTACTCCATACAGACCTAGATATTCTTCTGCCCCTAACCTCTCACTTTCACAGTGCAAGTATTATATCACCCCTTAATTTGCTAAAATTGTCTGCAGTACTGTAAATGCAAAATAAAGGGTCAGATCCATTTCACTAATATATTTGAAAATGTATGCTTTCTAATATGGTTTCTAATATCTGGCATTCAATCACATATTCAGTTTTTTAGTTTAGGATTATATATTCCCATATAGTAGGCATAGCATGACATACATTTTGCTAACAACATATTGTTTTTGGAGTCACACTCTGCAAACTCATTAAAATAATATTTTTTGAGTAAAATGGTGATCAAACTTGTTACCTTTAAATATAGATTTACAAAAAGAATACTTGTACAAAGGGCCTTCTCCTTTCTTTGGCTTTATCTATTTAGATTATTGTTCACAAAATAATATATCAGCTTAGGGATGAAGGTAAACCAGTATCTTCCACATTCGTGGAATTATCAAAATCATTGCTACAGTCTCCCATACTAAACTACTAAAAACAACTCTCCTTTGGTCTCACCACCCCTATCCTAAGACAGTTATATATAAATAATAAATATAAAATAAGATTTAAAAACTATCTCTTAGGGTCTATATTTTATCAAAAAATAATGTAACCAAACAGGATTTAACATCAAAATGCACATCATCGAGCTGTTGATAACGAGATCGCGGTACAGTGAAGAATGAAAAATTTGCCCTTTCCTCATTGTAGTGCGATTTCAGAGTTGGTATATATAATTAGTGGGGAGGTGTGGGGGGCGCAGCCCCCCCCCCAGAACACCAAGTTCGATGACATGCATTTCGAAGTTAAATCCTGTTTGGTTAAATTATTTTTTGATTACGTAATATAGACCCATCTCTTAGATAGCAGAAAATCTGCCCAATACCAACTACCTAACCATAACCATTGGTGTCCTTCAGAGCTCATTTGAAAGTTCGCTCCCCTTCAATATTTTTATAAACAACCTTCATACTGCAGAGGGACAAGGCTCCCTGGTTCAGTATGCAGATGACTCAATGTTAATCCGCTCAGCTCCAAGCATTCCATCACTGCATACTATTATATAACAATCCTACTCTTCCTTCAAATCTTTTTTGAAGAATTCTAATCTTCTTCTGTACCCAAATAAAATACAAATTCTACTTTTCATCCTATAACAAAACATGCCTTTATTATATCATCTGCACAAAACAATAGAATTGAGGTTGTCACACACATTAAATTATTTAGGTGAAATGTGATCTGCACTTCCAAAATAATATAAAAAATAAATTTACATAAAAGTATACAACTATATAAATCATCTCCCAACTTCACCTTGCAATCTAGGAAGACCACTACCCTCTCACATCTTCTGCCGAATATTTCTATTTCTATGCAATTTTTTGGACCCATTCGCCAGAAATACCAAACCATGTTGACCACTGGGAGATGTATTTCTCCATGGTCTGGTACTGGAAGATGAGGGACAGAAAGGTGAAAATCAGGGATATCAAATTTCATCTTTAGGGAGATGAAGAGAGCTTTGTTGCAATTAGGGGTCTACGCTATGTTTCCCAGCAGTTGCAGTGCAGTGCCTGGCTCTGCAAAGCTGCGACAATGGTGTACATCTGCATACATGTGATGCTCACCTTCAGTGCATACAATGTTTGCACAGGATCAGGCCCATGAATGACTCTGCACTTGCATGGAGTACTGAGGCCTTCCCAGGGTTCACTCTGGCTTCTTTCTAGCAACTCATACCTATTACTTCACCACTGGATCCACTATTGCTGGACAATTGATTAAATACAGATAATCTCAGGAATTTACTTTATTTTATGTATTTAACATTTGCTAACTGGGAAAGTCCGACTTGGAATGAAGCCAATTTTCAGCAGAGGCCCAGGAAGAAATGCTCCAGACACATGTCTTTGTAATGTGGGAGAAAACCCAAGCACCCGGAGGAAACCCACACGAATGCAGGGAGGACATGCAGTCTCCACACAGAAGGAACTCCAGCCGAGAATCAAACTGGAGAACCTCTTGCTGTGAGGCGACATTACTGCCGCTGCACCACTGTACTGTAATTGCAAGAACTGCTAGGGAATTATTTATTTATTTTCTTTTTGTTTACCGGGAAAGTCCAACTGGGTACATGGATGATTTTCAGTAGATTGTAAGTGAGGAATGCTACTAATAGTGATAAATACAGAAAATGTTTCATTAGAGTACTTGTAACTAAAACAACAGAGACAATTACATAGACATCATTACATATATTTTTTTCCTACATATAGCAATTTAGGACATTGCAGTGAAAAGAGTGCAAATGTTAGTACATGTAGTTCTGTGAATCAGCAAGATAGTATTAGGTAAGAGAGATAAGCATGGGTTGAGAAAATGGTGGTATAAGAGAAGGAACATCTTATGGGAACAAAGATGTGGAATAGTAAGTGAGAAGAGGAGGTTACCTAGAGGATGGAAATAAAATTTCCGAATTAGAATAATATTTACCTGGCACTAGTGAAATCGCACAGCCAGGAGATGAGTAGGTGAGATTTTAGTTGTTTTTTAAAACTTTTTGGGTGGGCTGTTGCTTGACTGCTAGAGATTTAAGTCTCTCTACCAATTTTCTCATCCATCTTGCAAATGTGGCATAAATATTTTGTCTTTGTTTTGCCTTCTTCTCTGGTTTACATCTAGATTTCATGC
Source organism: Protopterus annectens (assembly GCF_019279795.1). Taxonomy (NCBI): domain Eukaryota; kingdom Metazoa; phylum Chordata; order Ceratodontiformes; family Protopteridae; genus Protopterus; species Protopterus annectens. Next base: position 1,731,685,538 of record NC_056732.1, read on the forward strand.
CAGTTACATATAGTTTTGCATCATCAGCTCTCAAGTATAATTGAATTCTTATTTATTTTAAGTTTCTTTTGCAAAGAATAATCTGACTAGATGCCTCAAGCATAAATTCAGAAGAGCAAAGTCATTATAACATTATTGTTACTTGGCATAGAAGGTGACCAGAATAGCCAAACAAACTTATAATCCAAATAGCTTTTGTTGTAGTGACTGTTGTATGTACAATGGCGGATACACTAGACAATCTCGACGTACTGAAATGTCGAAATTCAGTAAGTCGAGACCGAATAGTGGAAAGTGCAGTTACTCGAAACTACACTATGCCGAATCCGCAAATGTCGAATCCGCTGCTATCATGGTGTCGCGTTTGTGACATGTGGTGCGTTTTGTAGATTTATCTGGGGTTTCAGGTAAGTGTTGTGTGTTTGAGGATACTGGGTGTGGATTTTAGTGTGTGTGAGTGTGTGCGGTGGGTTTTTTGTGTGTTTGTGTGTTTAGTGCGACCTTGGAGTTAGAATATATAAGTAGGGGTTGTGGGGGGTGCAGGGGGCCTGCCCCCCTGCTTATAGGTAGGTTAGTTGTATTTGTGTGTGTTGTTATGTTTGTTTAGTTAGGTAGGTGTATGTGTGTGTGTGACTATGTCCTGGTTTGTGTGTGTTTGCGTGTGTGTGTGTGTGTGTGTGTGTGTGTGTGTGTGTGTGTGTGTGTGTGTGTGTGTGTGTGTGTGTGTGTGTGTGTGTGTGTGTGTGTGTGTGTGTGTGTGTGTGTGTGTGAATGGTCGCTGTTGTGGTATACGTGATTTTGGGTTTTCGTGTATATGGGTTTTCGACTATTCAGTCTCGAAATACTGAAATTCGACATTTCAGTATTTCGAGATTGTATAGTGAATCCACAATGGCTTATAGTTTTCTAGTAAAGTAAAGATCAGTTAGATGTGAAACAGTAAGAGGCACAATATTGTAATTTTTGGGTTAGTAGCTATCATGCCTGAAAAGGAAGATATACCATGTAACTAACTTGGTTAAATGCCACTGATTTAGGACATGACTGCGTATTTACCTTTTATTCTGGAAAAATATTTGTGCTATACTTTCCCAGTTACAATATCATTGACAGATGTCTTTAGATAGAGCATTCTGTCCAATCTAAAGGAAGCTGGCTCCAGGTTTAACCTGCATTTCAGGACTATTACTTCATAGCCTTCTACTAAGCAAAAAGAAATGTCCTTCTTATAAATTATTATTCTAGTAATTAAAACATAAAATGAAGAGGAACATCTGTTTTAATTGTATTTTTTTATTAATTTCAGGGTGAAGCTGAACTCATAATATTGCTGTTCCTCCATTTTCTGCAATAATCATTACAAAATGATAGCGAGATTTGGTGAAAGAAGAACTGACCTGGTGACAGATCTTTCCTGCTAGAAACCAATATTTGCTACATCTCTGCAAGCTACTGCTGCAATTGGAGCTGCTTATACCCTAAACTAAACTTTTTAATGCAATAAAATACCTCTGAAGCTACTGATTGCTGTAAGATAAGCAGTTTATTGTATTAAGAACTTTAAAATCAACACTTTATCTGTAGTTTAAAAAAAACAACACTTCAAGGCTTTGCACTGCTTTTATCATCTTGAAAATAAAAAAAATAAAAAAATAAAAAGAAAATAAGCATAATCAGCTTGTGTAGATATCTTCATGTCGATTTGGTGTGCTTCACTTCATATTTCTATAGCTGGCATGATCAAGTCATATGACCAGCAAACCTATTTGTATTAAGTATGGTTTTCCAAAACAAAATGCTTGAATAACATTTTATGCACCATGTTTTCAAACTTGCATTTTCCTTCTCTATATGCATGAAAGCATTGTCATTGTTACCTCTAGGAGTCATTGAATATATTATATACAAATACAGGCAGAAGGGGGTGTGGGAGCCAGGTCTAATTTAGCTGAACAAATCACAGAACATTACTTAAATGAACTCACTCACCGGAAAATGCAAAACTACAAAGTTCCATTTAGTAAACCACACATCACCGAAATAAAAAGCAAGCAACATAAAAAAGTAAAACACACACATTCTCCAACATTTTTACAGGCGGACAAGCCCCCATGCACCCCCACACGCCCTGCAAATTATATATACCAACTCCGAGATCGCACTACAATGACAGTGAGGGTAGATTCCCCTATGCATAATGTAGTGCGATCTCCATTTGAAACCAAATTACATACCATAAGCTCAGGATTCCCAACACTTACAACACATCCATCATGCATCAAAACTGCTATTGAATATGTAAAGTCACATAAACACTCTACACTTCTACCGCTCACACTACCAGCACCACAGTGCCTCTGTCAATGAAATGTAGTTCGCGAAACTGAACTTTTGTAATTCTGTGGTTTCGGGTGAATGAGTTTAAGAAACATTCAGTGAACTGTAAATTCGTTCAACTAAAGAAGACCCATGGGAACCTTGTATCAATATATTATGTATCTTCATTACCGTAATGGCTGCCTGTAAAAAAAAATATGTTTCTTTTTTATGAGTTATAAATTTATATATATATATATATATATATATATATATATATATATATATATAGTTACTTTTTGTAGAATCATGCACCTTTTATCCTTGTTTATTGCTTCCAAGCCTTATGGCTAAAAATGAAAGTTACACTCTGTCTTACTTCTTAGCTTACCCCATGCTTTCTCCTAACTGTCCAAACTCTCTGCTGTAATAAGCCTGGCAGATGTAGGTGAATTAAGCCAGGTGTCTGTGGTCCACTAGGTGCCCAAAATGTATAGAGTTCTAGATGCTCTATCTTAGAGCTCTTTTACCTTTCAGTTTAATGATGGCCTAATCAAAAATTCATGAGTAAGAGCTAGCACCACGGTGAAGAATGATAAAGCGCTAACTATGGCCTTGGCAACTCGAGTTTCATTAGTGGCTGAAGCATCTGAGATACTGCAGGGCAGGAAAAGGCGTGCTCATCCTGTGAAGGAGATTGTTTATCTAAATACTCCCTGCAGAGAAGTGTGGTCCACAGAGGGAAGTGATTGGGCATCCCAAGTTGAACACAAGATGGTGGGATGTTCAATCATAAAATTAAAAAAAAACTCCATCATGCAATATAACGCAGATGCGGAATGTCCACTTTGACCTTTATCAGGGTAAGTCCAGTGAGGGCAGGAGTGTGGTTGTATCTGTGTGTCTGTGTGTGTATACAATTATTTATATACCCTTATGTGTGCACATGTATCTGTCTGTCTGCATGTGTACTTGTTCAGGCGTGTATGCATGCTTCAGACTGAGCTCAGTAATTGTCATATCAGTGTAGTATGAAAAGTTCCCATGATCCCTTGCATAGACATGAACTTTATTATTATAATGATGTCTGACCTAAAAGGGGTGGTCAGTAAGTGAGAAAGTCTGATTTATTTTTATGACACAAAGTTCAGGAAAATCCCCATAGATACACAGCATACTTACTACATGAGAAAATGTAAGATATTTTCCAGAGTTGTTTTAAATGTGCACAGTATATTAATAATTATATTAATAACTTGAGCCAGAAGGGGTTTATATTATAACACATGGTATCACATGGAAGCATGTACAATGCTGGACTAACTTTGCAGTGATAATTGATGTCTAACTAAAACTGCTTTCCAGATATTTACAAGTATTTGTCAATTAAATGTGGAAATATACATACAAAAGATACTCATGCAGATATCTGAAAACATGAATGACATCGCCAAAACTGCTTTGAAGCAAACTGAAGATCACATCTGTTTGAATGAAAGTCACCCTGAGAGTTGGGTCTATCTGCTATGATTACAGATATATTAACAGTTGTTCGTGTAATTATAATAATCCAAATGTACATATTTATTTACTCGTTAAACATAAAATTGTTATTATGTCTGGTTGCCATATCAATATCACCATTGTGAAGATGATTGTGTGCTAAGGCTTTTTCATTTTATTGGGGGACTACTATTTTGCCAACTTTAAACATTAAGCTTTAAACTTGGCTTATTTTTCCTTAGAAGAAAAAATTAAACTGAATTTCTCTCCCAGCAAATAACCTGGCAAATAAAGAAGGGAACCAGGATTACCTGAGTGGTGAGCTGTAAGAAAGGAAAAAAATCACAAGTAAAGAAAGAAAACCTCGTATAAAAACCTATAAGTTAAAAATCTAGATCTTTTAAAAATGTGTAGAATCAAAAAGATGTTAAAATGTACCTCATGCCTCCATAATAAAAATCCTGTTATCATAATTGAGCAGCTTTTAATTTTAAAATGGGGATAATTGATACTGTGTCATTAATACCAGGAAAAGTGTTGGCATTTGTTCTGAGTTGCCAGAACATTTTGCATTATTAATTTGTGGTCTCCCAAGCCCCTCCGCTCAAATTCCATGGAATAATATTAATATCATAAAAAGGATATACGAGCATTGTTATGAAATCCAAAGATAAAATAACAACAGTGCTCTACATAAACATTCTATTAGTCTGGCATATCTTTAAGACTTTTTTCTTTGGAATTATTGATGCATATTAGATGGATTTGTACATTAAATTATATTATTTGATTAACATTTTATGTCTCCTTACATGATTTTTATCTGTTAGATTTTTTCTAACACTTGATGATATGGTTAATCTTTGGAATGTTTATAGGGTGTTTATATGTATTCTTATTTTTTTTTTATTTTAGATTATTAGGGTAACAATGTATTCTGTGTTGGTATTATTTGTTTTTTTATGTATGTAATAACAAATAATCAGGTTCTGGGTTCACATTTCTATAACACTCCTTCAATCAAGTCAATTAATGAGGTTTTAGGCTCTCATCCGGTGACTGGATCATCTCAGTCATGTGATGGTTCACAAATTGTATATATGAATCTCATTTTATTTGATTTATGCATCATTTACATTGTTTGACTTCAATAAATTCATGGTTTTGTGTACGTTTCTTTGCTTGGTGTATGAAGCAACAATTCCTCTGTAGGTTCTCTTCTACTGGCTCAAAAAAAGAAAGAAAAACAGTTATACAAAGAATAAATTGTATTTCAGAGTTTAGGTTCATAGGTTCATAGGTAGGTACTAGGCTATTGGCCCTAGGGCCTATATAAGCCTAGGCAAAGCTACCCTGGCTTTCGCCACCCAAGAAAATTATTTTCCTGTGCCACTGTCGAGCAGAGCCACAGAAGTGATCCCCGGGGTGAATTTCCTATCTCCCATCCAATCATCAAGATTTTTCTTGAACAGTGCTAATGAGGAGCTTTGTTTGATATAGATAGGTAGTTTGTTCCAGAGTATGGGAAGTCTCTGGGGCAGGAATCTATCCCTCCAGCATGTTCTGTTTATTGTGGTGATGAGGTTTAGGTCCCTAGAGCGTGTAGCTCATAGGGATTGGGATTTCTTTAAGTGGAGCATATCTAAAAGCTCTGGGTTTGACATAGCTTTGTGTGTTAGGCAGAGATTGCCTCTGAGTAGGCGATATGCAACAGAGTAAAGCTGCAGTTTTTTGAGACGGTCTGCATAGGGCATCTCTTTGAGGCTGGTAATCCTCTTTGTGAGGTATTTCTGTGGCCTTTTCAGTTGTTGTAGATGTCTTGTGAGGTACATACCAAAAGGGGCATTGTACTCTATAATGGGTCTAATGAGTGACGAGTAGAGGGGAACAATGACCTCTTTTTTCCTGGATGAGAAACCTTTTGTAATTAGATGTGCCACATAGAAGGATTTCCTGACTACTGTGGCAATGTGATTATCAAAGGAGAGACTACTGTCCACCTATGTCCCAAGGTCTCTTATCACACTATGTGGTAGTTCATGGGTACTGAGTTTTTACCAAAAGGAATGACAATGCACTTTTTGGCATTGAGCTTGAGGGCATGGCTTTGACACCAGGCATCTGTCTCAGCAAGGCCCTTTTGTAGGATGTCCACATCTTTTGGAGTTTTGATTATGGCTCCTAGTTTGCAGTCATCTGCGAACTTCGTTAGCCAAAGATATTCTGTGTTGGCCTGTACCTCAGAGAAGTAGATACCAAACGGGAGAGGACCCAGGACTGAACCCTGTGGTACTCCACTTGTCACTGGTCTGAAGCTGGATTTGGAGTCTGCTACTTTCACAGTGTGGGTTCTGTCAGTGAGCCAGTTGGCAACCCATCTTATGACATAGGGATTTATACCTAGTTTAGTGAGTTTATCTATAATTCCAGAGTGGGGGATGGTGTCAAAACCCTTGGTGAGATCTAGATAGGCTGTGTGAACCACCTTACCCTCATCTACGGCTTTGGTGACTGCTTCAAAGAAGTCTATCAGGTTTAAGAGACATGATCTGCCTTTTACAAGCCCGAACTGGGTGGAGTCCTGAGTTTGGAGATTACCAATGTCATTGTTTATAAGTTCCATGATGATACGCTCCATAGCCTTGCAGACCAGGCTCGTTAGGCTAATGGGGCAGTAGTTTCCGGGGTCTGTGGTGGCTCCCCCTTTGTGGAGTGGGATAACTGTCACTGTGAGCCATTCACTGGGCACATAGCCTGAGGTGAGACTATGATTGAACATGATACTTAGGTGGGGTGCCAGTTCATTCTGTAGTTCATGTAGAACACAGCCTGGGATGTCGTCAGGTCCCATGGATGCTGTGTTCTTGGCATTGGATAGTGTGTTTTTTACCTGTGCAGCCGTGATTACAGGAACTTTGCATTCTTCTGGTATAGAGATGGGCCCTTTAGGGGATGACAGAGGGGTAAAGTTAACACTGAACCTATCTGCCAGGATGTTGGCAATATCAGTTGGTTCTGTATATTTAGTGCCATTGTGCTGTAACTCAGAGCAGATTTGACTGTTGCCATTGAGATTCTTGACATAGCTATAGAATGCTTTGTGGTTGTATTTAGAGTCAGTGGCGATTTTGTTTTCATAACTAGCTTTGGAAGATTTTATGAGGGATCTCAGCTTCTTACTGAAGCTGACCAGGGAGTTTCTCCAATCATGGGATTTTACTCTTTTTTGCAACAGTTTCTTTCTTCTGTTGTAGAGTTTGTTTATAGCAGGGGACCACCAGATTGGCTTCCTTTTTTTGGAGGATAGCATCTTGGTTCTGTTAGGGATTGCACGATCCATGCACTCGTGTAAGTGCTTATAAAGTGCATTTGTGTAGGATTCAGCAGTCATACCTCTATTGTCCATCAACATGGGTGTCGTGAAGTTTGCCACTTCTGTCTTAAGAAGCGTGAAGTTGGCTTTGGAGAAATTTTTTACTGTGGTTTCCCTAACGGGGTGTGGGGGAGGGATGTGGATGTCTAGGGTGATTAGCTTATGGTCGGATCTGACCAACGAGGAATTGACCTCTGGTGTGGAGCACCAGTTGCCCATGTTGGTAATAACCAGGTCTAGGATATTGCTGCCCCTGGTGGGGGTGTGGATAAGTTGATCCATGGCATTGGAATTTATGAATTCCAGAAAACGTTGAGCACAAGAGTTGGTACATGAGTAGTTTTCCCAGTTAATGGTAGGGTAGTTGAAATCGCCCATTATTAGGGTGTTAGGTTGTACCCTAATATTTTCCAGTGTATTAAGAAATGAGGAGTGGGAATCCTGGGGCATGGTGGGGATCTGTAGCAAGATACAATTTGGATTGCGGTCTTGCCCAGAGTTAGTTGCACTTGGATAATCTCGGATGCATTATGCTGAGCAACTAGCCTGGAGGTGTGGATATCCTTAATGAATATGGACACGCCTCCGCCTTTAGTGTTTCGGTCCAGGTTAGGTGGCCGAAAGGTGTGGTATGAATTATAGCCTGGTAATGCAGGGGTACTGTCTAGAGCCTTGAACCAGGTCTCTGTCACTGCACAGATATCGATGTTCTCCATTTTAAGGAGTGCCTCGAGAGAGTGCATTTTGAGGTTTAGACTTCTAGCATTGAGTAGCAATACCCTCAGATTCTTCTTGCCTGTACCTGTTATGGTGGTGAATTTGTCATTTGAACCTTGCCTAAAAAAGGCACTATAGGGGTGGCTAGAGCCTTAGCCAGTATCCAGAATCCAAGGGGTGACAGGTGCAGGCCATCTCTGGCAAAGCATTGTGGCTTGTTGATCATGTCATCCCAGGCAGACAGATACTGGATCCCCTTAGAAAGACACCAGAAGCTTAGCCAATTATTGAAGTCAATCATTTTGTCCTTGTACTGTGGAATCATTCTGGGTGATGGCAGGATGCTACTCAGGGCTAGGGTCATACCTGCCTGGGCTACAAGATCGGACAGCTCCTCCATGTCCCTTTTCATGTAGTCCAAGGAGGTACGTCTCAGGTCATTCACACCAACATGGACAATGACAGAGTCATATTTGTACTTGTTGTGGAGTGACCTGAGTGCATGCGTTATGTGGCGGATCCTGGCACACGACAGGCAGCTGACAGTAACTTTCTCCTTGTTTAGTCTGGTGAGTGGAACATCAGTGTGCCTGACTATAGAGTCATCTATGACTAGAGTGTTGGGTACGTTGTTATGCCTTATGGGCTGTGGTTGAGTGACATACTGAGTTTGTGGTCTGTGTGTCATTTGGGTTGTGTTGGGGGGAGGTGGAGGTTGCTTGTTTTTCTGCTTTGGAGGTCCCTATTGCTTGGGCTGGTTTTTACTGAGAGCCTCCATAAATGTAGGGGGTGTGTTTTGTGTTTCTATGTGTGTGTTTTGGTGGTGTAGGTTTTGAGGGACTATGTGCTGAGTGTGGTGTGGTGCAAGTGTTTACCTTCTCCTCTTGACTGTCTAGTCCAGTCTTGGGTGAAGAGAGCTTTGCTTCCAGTTTGGCTATATAAGTGCATCTCTCACAGGTTGCAGGGTTGTACATGTAGTATGTGATTTGCTAAGTGAACTTTTTGCATTAAGACTCGATACCGGTATATATTAGTAATAATGGATTTTTTAGTGATTTATTGAACAAACCCCAGATAGAAAGTATTTGCTGTTTTTTTTTTGCTCATGACTGAAATTTCAGAACAACAGTTTTAAGAGAGATAATAAACTATGTTAAATACAGATCTTGGAGAAGAATCTGGACATCAATCCCGCCAGATGATTCAAGGGAGACAGATATCCAACAGAAACTATATCCCAGCAATATAAGACTGAGTCTAAGGTATATGCTCTAAACTTAATCCAAACAGCTTTGTTTTGGTGAGGTAACCCACAGTATAAATTTATTCTCGGCCTATTCCCACTCTATGCCTTTCCCTCTATAGTTATTTGCTTATAATACCTTTGCTACTGAGCTAATTCCTGCTCTCTTTTGCCTATTTTCTGTGACCCTATTTGCAGATATCCCTGTTGGTAAAAGTTCATTTAGCCATTCCTGTGTTGGCTTTGTTCTTAAAATAAATTTTGCTGCCTTGTAAATATAATATTCTGCTTTGGTGTTATCTCATTATAGCCGGGTGAAGCCTCCAGGTGTTTTGGCAGTTACATCTTACTGACACCTCTAGGTGTCAGATATTGGTTGTTCATATATCCATTAATAATTCCAAAACCATGCTATATACAAAGTGGTAAAATATTTCATCTTAAAGTTTACTCATTGGCAAACATAACTATATTGATAGTTGACCTATGTCTAGTGCAGTAAAAATAAATTAATTGTTGTTCCTAATCGTCATGTTTTTCTAAATATCTTTGCAACCAAGTAGCACAGACAGAACTGCTTAGCCATATATGAAAACTCTCATTTTAATGAATAGAATGCTGCTGACAGCATATGTGTAACTGATGTCGTCGCCAATATATTGTAAGTTGTTTACAAAATATTACAGCCTTAATGGTTACTGTATTTACTGTGACTTTCTAAAATCTAGTTTAAGACCTACCACCTAAAGTATACTATCATTATAAAAATAGTTGTGCTGAGGAGTTTGCCATTTACACTTTTTAGTAACCCCTGTGACTCCAGAGATATGAACATTTGTTTGAAATGTGAGGACATAATTTGATTCTATCAAAAAGCTTAAGCTCTGCAAAGTATAAACTTCCTGAGCTCCCTTGGAGGAAATGAGTTAATGTTCTATATGTCTGCATCCAAAATCTTACACGCTCCTTATTTCATGGACTCGCACATTTCAGCTTCATTGCTTTCCCCTTTGATATGTATTTTTCTGTTTTTCATATGTTTATGACCCTTAACTATTCAGCTCTGAATTATTCCTCCAAGTCTGGTAATCCTAGACCAGCTTGCTTTGTGGGGACTAGCAGTTTATACTACATAACTGTTGCCCTCTTTCATCCTAAAATCCCTTCAATTCATTGATAATTAGGGTACAGAGCTTCTCCCCTGGTAAATAAAACATGCCTGACCTTTTTATAATATTAGATGGACTAGAAACATTTTCACTGCTTGTACCTATCCATATCCAAAGTCAAGGCGTCCAGCGTCTAAATTTTTATATTATATTTTATTTAGTCTTTTTCCCACATATTCTTAACTGCCATAATAGAATCATTTCTAATCCACACACATAAACTCTTCATCTTATCATGTCCCTAAGAATGTGGGTAATGGTGAACCAGTTCATATGTGGGAACATAAGTTGCCATTATAGCCTTTGTTTTATCGTCTTTACTTTATAATTTGAAAAAAAAATGAAAACCTATCAAAATGTTCCATGATGCAGAGATATTCTCTTCTGGACTGTTTTAGTACAAAATAAAATCACCTGTAAGCAAATAAGGGTAGCTTTTCTGAGTACCATACCATTTATACCCTTGAATTTGTGAGTCCCTTATTTTTTCAGCAAACTGCAATAAGAATAAGGCAAATAACAGATGGGGCAGAGGGCAGCTCTTCCTGGTTCCTCTGGTTAAGCACAGCATGTCAGAGAGGAGTCCTTCCATACTGATTCTTGCCTCTATATGGCTTCCTAATTAATGTCCTGCCCATAAGATTCCATCTGTCTCTATTGAATGCTTTGTCACCATCAAGACCCAGTAATAACAGTGGTCATCGTGGCTTCTACTTCTCTTTGAATCATCAATGCTTTGTTAATGTTGTCAAAGGTTTGTTTCCCTTCCACAAAAGACATCAAAACGTATACCTCAGAGAGGTGTGTGTGTGTGTGTGTGTGTGTGTGTGTGTGTGTGTGTGTGTGTGTGTGTGTGTGTGTATCAATATACATATAGATAGATATAGATATAGATATATAGATATAGATATAGACAGAGATGTATATATATATATATATATATATATATATATATATATATATAGATAGATATATAGATAGAGATAGAGATTGAGATATAGATGTAGCCATATATTTTTTTTCCTACCCTAAAATATTCTGGTCTTCTATTAATAATATACTCCATCCTGGAATAACCACCACTTCTACTGCTGCCCCCAAATAACACTCCTTCTGAAACAGCAGTTCAGTTTAACAAACATTATAAAAAAAAGCATTAAAGCCCTTACTAAAGATTTTCTACCTAACAATCCTGACATGCCCTCTCCTCAGACAGCAAATACATCCTTTTTCACCCTAAAACCCATTCAGACATTGATTAACAAATCACTACTTCTAAAACTTAAACCCTGGTCTCATTTAGCAGATAATCTCTCAGCAGAATAACTCATACCATGTGCCAATTGCATAGCTTATCATGTCTCTGTCCTAATTAATAGTTCTGTCAAGCGATAACATGTTCCTTTTCTATGGAAAAAAGTTCTTCATCATCAGCCTAATCTCATATAACCAGTTTCAGACATATTCTAAAAAAAATGATAAACAAGAACTGTGGAGGTGCAGGAAAAAAACACCACTGACTATTAAAAGTCCAATAGGTCCATAGAAATTTAATAAACTTCCAAGAAACTTAATAAAATGCTTAACTTTATTATCTCACTTTTTGTCTCTAGAAAGCTGGGACCTCTTCAGATCACACATATTTTTTATGTTAAAACACATTATAAAATGGATTCACTTCAGAAGCTCGAAATACTGAAATCTTGAATTTCAGTATCGCGAGCCTAAGAAGCCAAATCTACACAACAACGAAAACTGAAAACCACGAAATTCAAAACCTCGAATACCTGAGGTTTTGAATTTCACGGTACTACAACACACACACACCATTCTCCACACAAACACACACAATATTTCTACTACATGAAAGCAGGGCCTCCCACACACCCCCTACTTAAATATTCTCACTACGAGGTCGCACACAAACGCACACAAAACATCACCACACAAGCTACATTCTCCTCGCACGCACACATCACAGCAACAAAACACACGGACACACACCACAGCCCCTACCCAAACCCTTTTAACACACACACACAATTACCTGAATACATGACCACAGTGAAAGTTTAGAAGTGCAAAATTCAAAACCTTCGGTATTCGAGGTTTTGAATTTCTCGCTTCTAAACTTTCGCTATTATGTGGATTCGGCTTCTTAGGCTCGAGATACTGAAATTCGACATTTCAGTACTTCGAGCTTCTGAAGGGAACCATATAGTCAACCAAATTCCCCAAGTAAAATTACTTACAATTCCCATCCAATCCTACCCTCTAGTGGCCAAAATAAAAAAATGTATACTATGTACTGAAAAAAATGAATCTAATAATAACAAAATAGTGAATCCCGTATAAGTAAATAAAATATATCCACTCCTTATATTTTTAAAAACTCCATATATTTTTAACCAACTTTCCAGCAGTGCCTTTCTATGATAAAGTGAACACTAATGAGAGATAATGGGTAACAATGAAAAGTCCACGCCCAGAACTTATTTACTTAGGGTGTAAATAACTTTTGGGAGGGGATGTTGTTTTTCCTGCACCTCCACGGTGCTTGTTTATTATTTGTTAGTAGGGTATAAATAACTTTTGGGAGGGGATGTTGTTTTTCCTGCACCTCCACGGTGCTTGTTTATTATTTGTTAGTTATGTTGGTGCAATTGTGCTCTCGGCACTGTTTTCCTATTAGTTTTGGATTTGTGAGTTTCAGACATATTGTCATATAATCCCCTTTGTCAAAACTTCTGGAGAAGTGCGTTCACAAACAACTACTTGAGCACATCCTTCAGGAAAAGCTCCTGACTCCCTCAAAGCATGGTTTTAGTCCTGCGTATAGCACTATCATGTCCTTATTAGCCTTCGCAGATAATATAACCAAAGCCAGAGGTGAAGGCAAACACATTTCCTTTGTATTCCTTGATCTCTCTAAAGCTTTTCATTTAGTCTGTCACCAAAAACTTCAATGTCTGCTGTCTTCCCTAGGGCTATCACAATCCACACTGCTATGGTTTAACAACTATTAACCAATAGATACCAGTCTCTTAAATGCCTGTCCACCTTTTCTCCCTTCCTGTCAATTCTGGTGTGGCACAGGAATCTGTTCTTGGCCTTCCAATGTTCAATATATTTATTAGTAATTTTACATAAATCCTGTTATCAAGCTTGCTTTATAAAATAAGCTGACAATTCTGCTCTAACATGCACTTCCAGTAACCTCATACATCATCAGAGAGTTTCTCAGGTATATTTTAACTCTGTTGAAAGTTGGTTACATGATAATCATCTGCTAGTAAATCACAAAAAAACTAAATTACTTGTCTTTTTTCCAAACTCTCATTTCCATGAAAACAACAAGTTTAAAACTTCTTCCTTAAATAAAACTGTGATTAAAGTTACCTCACATATAAAACTATTTTGATTGACAATCAATGACAATCTTAAATTTGATTTACATATCCACAACAACATCAGGAAAAGCCATCAAAAACTCGGCACCAAAAATGCCTTATCAACTCTGCCAAGGTACCCCTATCTACCACTAACCTCTTACCCTCTTTCTATGTGGTGCCCCAATCATGACCAACCTACAAACCTCACTTATTTCTAAACTTGAACTATGCTATGACAAAGTAGTCAGATTTGCATGCAAAAGACATTACCAGTCACATCACTATATAGCGCTAAAAGCACATAACCAGCTCAAACATTCTCACCACCTATCTTACACCCTGCTCATCTTAACCCACATAATCACCTGAACCCCATTAACTTGCCCAGGAATTAGCCCCACAATCCAATACTATCTACCAAACCTATCTACCCTTCAACCAAATGATAAACACCTGCTTACATCTACAAACCACAAATAACTGCTGGCGTCTGTCTTTATTTCAGTAATGTAGCTAGAACTTGGAATACAGTTCCTGTATCAGTCAAGTCTATCTCACACCTTTATTTTTCCAAGCCATTACTAAAAGATTTCTTCTCTGTCTCCTGGCTTTGTCCCTCCACCTCATTTGGGACATAGCTTCTCCTAATGTTATTCATTCATCTTCTTATACCTCCCTTTATAGCACTAAATCACTTACACTGCTTATCCCCAACTAATACTTCACTTTATTGTAATAGTTAAACTATAACACCTAATTCTAATTAGCACAAAGAAATCCACATTCCACCGCTACTTCTCTATTAACACTTAAACTTGCTTTTCCCCTCTAATACTTCACTCTAATGAATATCTTAAAGTAATCCTACATATCTTATGCCCCACTCTTCCATTAATCCTTATATATTAATGTTTGTGAACATAAATACCATATTTATTAAACTGACTCTTTGATAGGTATTCACTGAAATTGCATTGTAAAATTTCGTATTGTAAATACTGATTACATTAAATTGGTGCCTTCAGCTTTTCTCCCTGAAACTCTGCTGAAAAAGGCACCTAGGCTGTGTCCAGTCATAATTTCCTGATAAACATGTCAACAAATAAATCAGATAAATAAATAATAAATAAACACACACACACACACACACACACACACACACACACACACACACACACACACACACACATTCTATGCATTCTGTGTGATACTACGCATTTTATTACACTGATCACGTTAAATCAATCTTAATTTAAACTAAGCATATCAGCAAATAAGATTGCACACATCCAAAAGAAATTATATAATTGAGATATTCAGTGCTTTGATCAATCAACTCTTGAAATTGTCCTATATCTGTACATCTGGACCTTTTTAATGCATTTCCATATTTTGAATATTGACTGAAGTTGTTTAGTCTGGAACTTAAATCTTTCTCCTAGCATCCTCATTTACCTTCTTACACTTCCTTTTAAAGCACTAAATCACTTAACCTTTTAGTTGAACTAAAGCTTTTTGGAGATGTGATATCAAGAGTCTGTTTCTGTCTCTCTCTCTGAAAATGTTCACTGTCATTTCTCACACTTTCAGTTTTTCTGTGACAGTTATGATTGCCCCACCTCTATAAACTTTTTTACTGTACTACAATGTATTAGTCTTATTCAGACATTGACAGTTCTTTCTATACAGGTTTCCACTTTCTCCAAGATCACCTTTAAGATCTTGCTTCACCTGTTCAACCCAGTATTCAAGCTTGATGCTGCAGGCTTTTCCATAGATTTAATATTCATATTATGATTCCACCTGAGAAATCTTATAGTCTTATTTAGTTTCTACCAAATAGGTTTCCTACCTTTACTAGTATTTCACCACATTTATTTCCTTTTTCTAGTAATTTTCAGGCAATGGTTATATTAGATAATATGATAAATATGAAATTGCATTTCATACTTCGGCCATTAACAACTGAGCTGGTGAGACACAGGCTGATATTCATAGTCCGGGGATCCATAAATGATTTACACTTATTTGTGAGTAGCGGGACTACATGGGTATGCAAATAAAGTTAGTGAAAGTAATTTGTGATGAATATGGGAAAGTGAAGTCTTTTTCTTTAAAAACACATCCACTTCTCACAAAAGAGCAAATTGTCTGAAGTTCGGCATTGTGAAGTTACAAATTAATTCACCAAAACCTGAGGGTTTGTGTTTTTTTTTCTCGAATATTGTGATTGAGCATGGCCAAGCAGAGTCAAGGTTAAACCATTTCAGGAAATCTGTGGACTTCATACCACTTGAAATTGATTTAAAAAAAAAAGAAAATAATGTTTTATTTGGGGTTTCCTTTTGTGGATACCCTGATGGTTTAATTAAAGGATAGAAAGGGGGAGATAGGAAAGACTGAAAAAGGGGAGACAAAAAAAGAGGAGAACACACAAGAAAAACACCAAGAGGGTGAGCTGGAGGAGGTGGGAGAGGATGGGCAAAATGTTTTGTCAGGGAGAGACCCCCCACTATTTTTTTAGTTTTTTTATATGAGAGGGTGGTGTGGGTGTGAAATAGGTAAGAGGGTATAGGAGAAAGGATAAGGAAAGAAAGGCTGAGGAGCTGCCATCTGGAGTCCCACTCCACAGAACTTCAACCATGTCCACTGACAGATGATGTTGCAATGGAGGACCCTGATGTTGAGGGAGTAATGGCTTGTGTTGGTGCAGTGCTCAGCATTAACTTGGAGAGTGTGTCTTCCACACACTGAAGAGAGGCATCAACAGGCTGAATTCTCCTGCCCAGTACCTCCAACAGTACATCTTATACAAGCTCCAGAGCCTCCTTATGGATTGGCTTGGCAGGCTGGCATGTGCTGCATTGCCTGCAGAACCAGTGCCTCCACCCCTACCCTGCAAGGATGGCTGTAGGTGGGCAGAAGGTGATCCTTCCATAGCCTTTGAGGTACATGCCTAGCCTCCCCCTTAGGTATTTGAACCTGTATAAAAAGGAAAATGAATAGGAAAGAAAAAAGTAGCACATAGCATTTCAAATTCAATGCTAAGATATGCATAACTGTATCCTTTGGGAAGTCAACCATCCAGGCTAATTTCCTTGCTGATAATATGCCCCAAAGGGTTGACCCATTGGTCAGAGAACAAGGTGCACACATAGATGGTAGCCTTATCTTTTACCACCATTTGGCCACAGTGGTGGGGAAATCCTTTTATATTGTGAAACCTATAAGTAAGGGCATAGCATCTAGGTCCAAAAAAGTCATTAACCCACTGTACTCCACCTTATCAGACCAATGACAGAGTACAATGCTCCCTTCAGTATGTACCTGACCAGGCATATGAAGCAACTAGAGTGACATCAGAACAAAACTCTCAGTTGTTCAGATTTTTGCGGTATGTCCAGATTTTGCCTCATACTTTGTCTGCTCCTCATAAAATTTGTGATTTTTCTGGCAAGTCACTGGGATGATATGAGGACTGAAGTCACTACATAATGACATACATTTGAGTTCCAAACTTTAAATCCTTCAGAAAATGTATGTTAACACAATTCCTGTTACTCTAGTAACTTTCTAAGTTTACAAGAGCGACATTTAAAATCTGCCCCTACTTTTAGGCCTTTGCCCCCTTTTGTCAGGCTTTGTCCAGATTTCTTGCACTAAGAGGTTGAGAGGTATATCTCACAGGTTCCTCACAAGAAGAATACAAGGCATAGCAAACCTTCATTATGTAAAGTGTCTTAAAGCCCTTTCACTCTACTCAGTCTTCTGCACATTGCTGAAGAGTGATCTATGCCTGGTTTACAAGGCATCTGCAAACCCCACATTTATGAATCTTCTGCATATTTGTAACTCAAACAGTCCCAGAAACACAAGATCTAAGGACAGAGAGAGATGGATATGTGCTTCCCAGCCATATGAAACTGAGTTTGCCTATTACCCAGTTTAAGCTCAATCTAGACCATTGGATTGGGAATAGAAAATTTACACTGGGCCTAGCACCCATGTCCCTTATGAACAGAGGTAGTGTATAAATGTTTTGACCTCAATATCCTGTTTGAATGCAAGACATCATTAATCTTTCAAGAAAACATAACTAGGCATATACAGGGTCCTTGGTTTGTTAACCTAGTAAAAATCTATGACTTTGACTCTATAAAAAAATGCATAATGAAGATAAGAAAATAGAAAAGGTAGGGGAGGGGACAAAAGAGAAAATGCACAATAAATCCACACATCATGTATACATGCCATTTTATACACTATTGAAGTATTGCAGTAAAATCTTTATTGAAATAAAACTTGTGTACAGGACATGATTATGTGCACAATGGGAGTAGTTATTTGGGAAGTGATTATGTGCACAATGGGAGTACTCATTTGATAAGTGATTATGTGCACAATGGGAGTACTCATATGATAAGAGATTACATGTACAATGAAAGTAGTTATTTGGGAAGTGATTATGTGCACAATGGGAGCACTCATTTGGGAAGTGCTTATGTGTACAATGGGAGTAGTCATTTGGGAAGTGCTTTAGTACTTGGGAAGAATGATATGAGTACTGCTTATGTGTACAATGGGAGTAGTCATTTGGGAAGTGCTTTAGTACTTGGGAAGAATAATATGAGTAGTGCTTATGTGTACAATGGGAGTAGTCATTTGGGAAGTGCTTTAGTACTTGGGAAGAATGATATCAGTACTGCTTATGTGTACAATGGGAGTAGTCATTTGGGAAGTGCTTTAGTACTTGGGAAGAATGATATGAGTAGTGCTTATGTGTACAATGGGAGTAGTCATTTGGGAAGTGCTTTAGTACTTGGGAAGAATGATATGAGTAGTGCTTATGTGTACAATGGGAGTAGTCATTTGGGAAGTGCTTTAGTACTTGGGAAGAATGCTATGAGTAGTGCTTATGTGTATTATGGGAGTAGTCATTTGGGAAGTGCTTTAGTACTTGGGAAGAATGATATGAGTAGTGAGTATGTGTACAATGGGAGTAGTCATTTGGGAAGTGCTTTAGTACTTGGGAAGAATGCTATGAGTAGTGCTTATGTGTACAATGGGAGTAGTCATTTGGGAAGTGCTTTAGTACTTGGGAAGAATGATATGAGTAGTGCTTATGTGTACAATGGGAGTAGTCATTTGGGAAGTGCTTTAGTACTTGGGAAGAATTTATGTATACAATGACAGTAGTCATTTGGGAAGTGCTTTAGTACTTGGGAAGAATGATATGAGTAGTGCTTATGTGTACAATGGGAGTAGTCATTTGGGAAGTGCTTTAGTACTTGGGAAGAATGATATGAGTAGTGCTTATGTGTACAATGGGAGTAGTCATTTGGGAAGTGGTTTAGTACTTGGGAAGAATGATATCAGTACTGCTTATGTGTACAATGGGAGTAGACATTTGGAAAGTGCTTTAGTACTTGGGAAGAATAATA
Source organism: Protopterus annectens (assembly GCF_019279795.1). NCBI lineage: Eukaryota > Metazoa > Chordata > Ceratodontiformes > Protopteridae > Protopterus > Protopterus annectens. The sequence continues at coordinate 1,731,704,692 of NC_056732.1, forward strand.
TGAGTAGTGCTTATGTGTACAATATGAGTAGTCATTTGCAAAGTGCTTTAGTACTTGGGAAGAATGATATCAGTACTGCTTATGTGTACAATGGGAGTAGGTATTTGAGAAGTGCTTTAGTACTTGGGAAGAATAATATGAGTAGTGCTTATGTGTACAATGGGAGTAGTCATTTGGGAAGTGCTTTAGTACTTGGGAAGAATGCTATGAGTAGTGCTTATGTGTATTATGGGAGTAGTCATTTGGGAAGTGCTTTAGTACTTGGGAAGAATGATATGAGTAGTGCTTATGTGTACAATGGGAGTAGTAATTTGGGAAGTGCTTTAGTACTTGGGAAGAATGATATGAGTAGTGATTATGTGTACAATGGGAGTAGTAATTTGGGAAGTGCTTTAGTACTTGGGAAGAATGATATGAGTAGTGCTTATGTGTACAATGGTAGTAGTCATTTGGGAAGTGCTTTAGTACTTGGGAAGAATGCTATGAGTAGTGCTTATGTATACAATGGGAGTAGTCATTTGGGAAGTGCTTTAGTACTTGGGAAGAATGATATGAGTAGTGCTTATGTGCATTATGGGAGTAGTCATTTTGGAAGTGCTTTAGTACTTGGAAAGAATGATATGAGTAGTACTTATGTATACAATGGGAGTAGTCATTTGGGAAGTGCTTTAGTACTTGGGAAGAATGATATGAGTAGTGCTTATGTATACAATGGGAGTAGTCATTTGGGAAGTGCTTTAGTACTTGGGAAGAATGCTATGAGTAGTGCTTATGTATACAATGGGAGTAGTCATTTGGGAAGTGCTTTAGTACTTAGGAGGAATGATATGAGTAGTGCTTATGTGCATTATGGGAGTAGTCATTTTGGAAGTGCTTTAGTACTTGGGAAGAATGATATGAGTAGTGCTGATGTGTACAATGGGGAGTAGTCATTTGAGAAGTGCTTTAGTACTTGGGAAGAATGATATGAGTAGTGCTTATGTGTACAATGGGAGTAGTCATTTGGGAAGTGCTTTTGTACTTGGGATGAATGATATGAGTAGTGCTTATGTGTACAATGGGAGTAGTTATTTGGGAAGTGATTATGTGTACAATGGGAGTACTCATTTGGGAAGTGCTTTAGTACTTGGGAAGAATGATATGAGTAGAGCTTATGTATACAATGGGACTAGTCATTTGGGAAGTGCTTTAGTACTTGGGAAGAATTTATGTATACAATGACAGTAGTCATTTGGGAAGTGCTTTAGTACTTGGGAAGAATGATATTAGTACTACTTATGTGTACAATGGGAGTAGTCATTTGGGAAGTGCTTTAGTACTTGGGAAGAATGATATTAGTACTACTTATGTGTACAATGGGAGTAGTCATTTGGGAAGGGCTTTAGCACTTGTGAAGAATGATAAGAGTAGCACTTATGTGTATTATGGGAGGAGGTATTTGGGAAGTGCTTTAGTACTTGGGAAGAATGATATGAGTACTGCTTATGTGCATAATGGGAGTAGTAATTTGGGAAGTGATTTAGTACTTGGGAAGAATGATATCAGTACTCCTTATGTGTACAATGGAAGTAGACATTTGGAAAGTGCTTTAGTACTTGGGAAGAATAATATGAGTAGCGCGTATGTGTACAATAGGCGTAGTCATTTGCGAAGTGCCTTAGTACTTGGGAAGAATGATATCAGTACTGCTTATGTGTACAATGGGAGTAGATATTTTGGAAGTGCTTTAGTACTTGGGAAGAATAATATGAGTAGTGCTTATGTGTACAATGGGAGTAGTCATTTGGGAAGTGATTTAGTACTTGGGAAGAATGATATCAGTACTGCTTATGTGTACAATGGAAGTAGACATTTGGAAAGTGCTTTAGTACTTGGGAAGAATAATATGAGTAGCGCGTATGTGTACAATAGGTGTAGTCATTTGCGAAGTGCCTTAGTACTTGGGGAGAATGATATCAGTACTGTTTATGTGTACAATGGGAGTAAATATTTTGGAAGTGCTTTAGTACTTGGGAAGAATAATATGAGTAGTGCTTATGTGTACAATGGGAGTAGTCATTTGGGAAGTGCTTTAGTACTTGGGAAGAATTATATGAGCACTGCTTATGTGTACAATGGCAGTAGTCATTTGGGAAGTGCTTTAGTACTTGGGAAGAATGATATGAGTACTGCTTATGTGTACAATGGGAGTAGATATTTGGGAAATGCTTTAGTACTTGGGAAAAATTATATGAGTAGTGCTTATGTTTATTATGGGAGTAGTCATTTGGGAAGTGCTTTAGTACTTGGGAGGAATGATATGAGCACTGTTTATGTGTACAATGGGAGTAGTCATTTGGGAAGTGCTTTAGTACTTGGGAAGACTGATATGAGTAGTGCTGATGTGTACAATGGGGGTAGTCATTTGGGAAGTGCTTTAGTACTTGGGAAGACTGATATGAGTAGTGCTGATGTGTACAATGGGAGTAGTCATTTGGGAAGTGCTTTAGTACTTGGGAAGAATGCTATGAGTAGTGCTGATGTGTACAATGGGTGTAGTCATTTGGGAAGTGCTTTAGTACTTGGGAAGAATGATATGAGTGGTTCTTATGTGTACATCAGATGAACTCATATGGCAAATGCTTGTGACTTCTTGTAGAGGTGAGTACTGTACATCCAATAATTATTAGATGCAATCAGCTAAAAGCCTTAACATTAACTTGAACTGTAATGGTTTATGTTACATTTCTTTCATCTTCAACGGAAGAAAAATATTTTCCTTGTGAGCAGTACAGAAAACCATTATAAAAAAGTGCAGCAGTTATACATGGAAATATTTCTCTCTCTCTTTTACAATAATATTATACACATTGGATTTCAGTTATACTTACTGGAAGATTCAACCAGCTTTTCTGCTCTTCTTTGTTGTTGTTGGAAATTCAGTTCTACTTCTTCCTCAGATGTAATTAAAAGAGAGGAGGCAATTCTTGTTTACCTGTGTTTGCTCTTGTTTACTGTATATATACAGAGAGAGAGTTAATGTATCCCTATCTTAGCAATAACTACATATGTATGGTGTAAGAATTTGTACAATACTATGCCACTAGACGCTGTCATGTAAGAGAAAAAAGTATGAAATGTATGTGGAATGCTGTTTTCAAACTACTATGCTGTACAGGTAACACTGTGCTCAGGTGTAACTAGTTCATAAACAGAGAAGTGTAGCAATTCATGGAAGATGGCCTTTCCTTTGCTGTACAAATGTGTCTGATTTGATTCATAATGTAGAAGTACAGCAACATTTCTCAGTAAAATTTGTACTGGTCATTTAATTGGCACAGCAACCCCCTCCCCCAACCTTCACTCTAACTAGGATGTGGTGTCTCAGACTTCAGCCATGTTGTTCATACAGGTAGAAATACTTTGAAACGAACAACTGTGTTAACCATCTGTATTACTTACATTTCTATGGTCAACACAAAACCTACCTCATGCAATGCATCTATTAAGTAATTTTATGCAATAGTAGCAAATGTCAATGTTTATTTTTAATTTTAATTTCATTATTTATAAATCCATTAACACATATTTCTACTTGTAATCTAATACATGATATACAGAGCTACATATATAATTTACTATTTTAACAAACATGCCACATTTGCATATATTATGAAACTCTGTTAACACACTACTCATATGCATCCTTTAAAAATGCATGTATGATTACAAACATGCTTATTATTTGCTCTGCAGTTCAAAATCACATTACAGATAATATTTTCAGGTACAGATATCTTTCATAGAAAATATCTGTAGTTATGTAAACTTTGTTAAACTTTTTATCTTTAATATGACTCATTCTAATAGTGAAGATTAAGAAATGCTCCCCCGGATTCTGCAAGCCTTGCAAGGTGTGCAGGATTAGTGCAGGAGCTTTAGCAGGCAATATGACTGCCATGTGATTCAGGAATAGCCTGCAGGGGTGTGCACAAGCGCTCCTGCACTAGTCCTGCACGGACTAAGTCCCTGTATGAAAATCACCCTATTTGCAGGAGAAATCCATTCAAATGAGGTGAATTTGTGATCCAGGAAGCTTGAAATCGGCCGTGCAGGACTAGTGTAATCTGCAGAAATGTACTCGGTTAGTAACCGAATACATTTCTGCAAAATCCAAAATGGAGCCGTGACAGCTCCAAATAAAGGTTGCATATCAGTCAGGAAACATGCCAATGGCCAAGTATAAGGTCATTGGCATTGCAACCAGTTTACAAAATGAAAAAAATCTTTATTTTTTTTTTAGCCGATCTTGGCTGTTTAAGCGTAGGGCAGCGGTGCACAAATGAGATCAGGGGAAAATAAGAAAATAAACCTAAAATAAGCATTCTAACTAAAATCACTATTCTGCCATGAAAGTCAATGGCAGGCAGAAGACAACATGGCCAGTGAGTAGTGGTTGCTAAGGGGGGAGGCTCAGTGTGAGACATTTAACTATGCATTAGCAGGCAATCCTTTGCAAATGAGGGAAATGATAGTGAATCCCAGTTTTCCCCATCATGCTAGTCAGGTCCCAACAGTATTAGAGTAGGAATAGCGTAGTGCAAGCCTAGGAGTTAGCTGACATCATAGGGAGGTGTGTCAGATAAACTGCAAGCAGATTGGAGCCCTGTGGCTCAGGTTTGCTCCAAGCTAAACACAGCTAAGCAAATGGGTGTGTCTGAATCTGCCTAGCACTCTTTACATTGCCTAAGCGGGTGTGCGCACCTCACACCGGGTTTTAAAGGAAAAAAATTAAGTTAAACCAGGAAATAGCAGCACTGTGCACATTTGAGCTCTCTGCACAGCGTGCCCCCAGGCTTAAACAGTAAGGCAATGGGAAGGGAAAACAGCAGTAGGAAGGTAGTCAAGGAGAACTAGCATAGCTGGCAGGTGAAATGTATCAGAATCAGCCAATTACACAGGCAGCAGACCAGCCCAGCCCAAAACACTACTATAAACTATGCAAACACCTTCCCCTCTGTTTTTTTCCATACTCTACACTACCGGTGTATACAAGCGGGGAACTTTTAACAAACAAAACTACAAAATGATAGTGGCTGCAGCAGGCAACATAAAACAACGTGTGCAAGAGGCTGAGGGTGGTGAGGATGTGAATGCTGCCGATCAACCCACAGTGAGGAGATGGAGTAGAGTGTACAGACCAAGGGTAACCTACCAGGGGCTACATGAGCTGGAGATAGTGGAGTGCTAGGGGGTGGACATGGACCTCCTACAGCAAATTGTTGAGCTGTGCTGGCCACGCCTGACACGCCGAACTGTCCAAGGGGAACCCATCACAGTGGATACCAAGGTATGTGTAGGCCTAGGAATACTAGCCACAGGTACCTCCCAAAGCTCCACTGGGGATATCATGGGGATCGCACAGGCATCAGCATCCAGAGTATTCCACCAGTTCCTGGATTCCATGTCAGCACATGCCAGTGAGCAGGTATATTTCCTCAACACCTGTGAGGTGTTCGCCAGCAATATGCATCTCTTCCACCAAATAGCAGAATACCCTGAGGTAGTGGGTGCTATAGACTGCACACACATATGCATCAAAGCAGCACTCAGTGATCAGGGTAGGGCCTACGTCAACCACAGGGGCCTCCCCTCCAACAAATGCCAGGTCATGTGCGATGCCCAGGGCATTATAATGAAAGTGTGTGCTGGCTAGCCTGGAAGCTATCATGATTCCCACATTTGGCATCTGATGGAGCTGTACCAGAGATTTGCCAATTTTATGGTCACCTAGTGGCAGATGCTGGTTACACACTGTAGCCGTGGCTGATGACACCCATCAGAAATGCACCTACACCTGAACAAGAATGCCATAATGAGGTACACGCCCAGACCAGACTTATACAAGAGTGTGTGTTTGGGATGCTCAAGTCATGATTCCGGTGTCTGGACACATCCGGTGGAGCCTTGCAGTACTCACCAGCTACATGTACTTAAATTGTTATGGTATGTGCCATGCTACACAATATGATCCTGCAGAAACAGCTGCATCAGGAACAGCATGGGGCAGGGCCACACAGCCCCCCACCAATGCCAAGGCCTGTACAGGCACAGAGTGACTCGGAGGAAGAACAACCTGAGCCTGCCCCAGTAGGCAGATGGAGGCATGTCCAGTATGCCTTGGCCTTGTAAAAAAGGCAACGCATAGCACATACACTGACACAGTAGGGGCACAGGGAATGACACCACTCTCTGATCTGCACATACATTAAAAGGGATGCCAAACATGATACTACCTGTGCTCAACTATGTATAGGGAGTGCACTATGTGCATCTGACATAGGCAGACCTCCAGCACCATCCTCAATCCTGGCACACCCACAAGGTAAGTCAATCAACCTACCAATTACGAAATGGAGTAGAATGTGTCATTACCTGTATCTATGGTATGGATGTGAGCATTCAAGGGAATTTGGTGGCTCAATGTTATGGCAGCAGATAGTAGACACCCATAGTGGCACCATGACATCTGTAACACATACTGGAGTCACCATAGTAGCCAGTACTACACAGGGTGACAAAACCTACTGCAGGAAATGTGCTGGGTAACATGTGTATCCATATGACTCACACATGCCAGTCAGGGAGGTCCACATACCCAACAACAGTCTCAGACAGCAGGACAGCTGTAGACAAACCCAAACAGAGCCTGTGCTATGGCCTCTGAATGAAGAAATGAAGAAGAAATAATAGACAGATATTTTGTGTAGGATAATATAGGATTGTCTTTGGTTTTGAAGCAAAACCCATTAGATCATTGATTCATTTGTGGAAAGAGATATTTTGTGACTTAACAGTGGGGACTGAAACAGGACTGAACTAGACATAAAGACTTGTCTTCCCCATAGTTCTCTGCCTTGAGATACAGGAAGTTGTCTTTTGAAAGTATGTACATATATTCCTATGTGACTTAAACTGTAATATAATCCTGTAGTTATTTAAGTAAGCGTTCCCTGCAGGACTATCAGCAGCCACAGTCTCTATTATATACCCCCTGCCTGTAATAATCTCTCCTCCTACTTTGTCTCTATACTTCGCTCCCATTTACCTTTGTTAACCTCTCACCTATTACTCTCCCCCTGCTTGTAAATTACTTATCTTTTGTCTTACCCCTACCTCCCCCAGTCCCTCTAAACCCCTTTAAGTAAATTGTACTTTCCTTACCTGCTTACCTTACCTTACCTGCTTTAACCATTCTATCTAGTCTCTCTAATACCCCTTATGGTAGATCCTACCTACCTTTCCTGAAAGGCATTTTACCCTTTTTTCTTTCACTACCTTGCTCCCAGATAATAGCCTTGAAACCCTTTCTGCTCTCATCTTACCTCTGCTACTCCTGAACCTATCTCTTTGTCTCTCTATCAGCTCTTAGTCAGCTCTTTTTCCACTCTGCTAACTTAATCTCTCAACCCCTAGGTACCTTACCTAAATCTAGCACAAATCTAGTACAGTTTACTTAACCTTACCTTAGATTTAACCCCTAGGTACCTTACTTAACCTTAGATTTACCTCCCTCTTCACTGATTGTTCTCCCTCTAAACCTGTCTGTGTCTGCACCGCTCCGTTCGCCTTCGGCTCACTCCGCCCCCTACCCTACCCCAATTCCCACCCACCCCAGTGCTCCTACTCTTATACTACCTACACCGCACCCCCTCACTCCTCTAACCAATTAATCACTCCAAACAATTATCTTCACCTACCACACCCTCCTCTTTACTATCTCTACTTATAGTACTGCTTCCCATTTTTTACCACCCTCCCTCTACCTAAGTCTCAGTTTTTCCCACTAGTCCTTTTTATCTTATCTCTCTCCTCTTCCTTTGCATTTGTAATCGTGTATATATATATATATATATATATATATATATATATATATATATATATATATATATATATAAATATTTATATCAGTATACTTTGATATTACAATATGTATACTACTGGAAAAGTTATCTTAACCTACTTAATAATCTTATCCATATATTTACCTGTCCTGACCTCAGCCTGTCTCCTAACCTATTTTGAAAAGTCCAATCTCACACTCAACAATCTTCCTCCAAAACAAACAGCCAATCTTGATATTTCTCACTCACTCTCACATATTAACATAATCTTTACTCCCTGCTATACATCACCTCAATACCATCGATATGCACACATTAAGTATAACAACCTATTAATAAAAAAATGGAAACTTCTAATTAACTACTCACATAACCCAATATCTAAAACACAAAGCCCTACCTTAAAGGATGGGGACATACATCCTAATCCTGGCCCAACCAATGCATCTATAGGAAATATTCACTGCATGACTTCCCCTAACCTGCCAACCTTAACCAAAATCTCCAACTCTCTACTTATAGCACATCTCAATATCCACAGTATCAATAACAAAATTGCACACCTTCATGCTCTCCTTCATATTCACTCTTTCGACATTTTCTGCCTAACAGAAACATGGTTAAAACCTGGAACTAAGGATAATGAAATTATCCCCCCTGGCTACAATATATTGAGACAAGACCAAATAAAACGTAAGGGTGGGGGAGTAGCACTTCTCTATAAAAGTGGCCTACAGATCTCCTCTATAAATGATAGCCCCACCTATGGTTAGCAAGGCTGAAGTCCTCATCTCCAAACTTCAAATCAATCCTAACAAATCCCTCTATGTGATTTGTATCTACCTACCGCCTGGTAATAACAACACTATAATAGAAGATATTCTTAGCTGGGTATCCTCAACTTACCCACAAGAAACTATAATTCTAGGTGATTTTAACACAGACTGGAAAACCTTCAACACTAATAACCCTCTCGCACATATTAATCTCCATGGCTTTACTCAAACTATCAACTCAACTACCAGAATCAACGAACCAACTAAAAAAGAGACCACCTTAGACTGGATACTTATAAATAAACAACCCCATACTTATAATGTAGGAACTTTACCAGATGATCTAAGCGATCATACTCTAACTTATATTATAAGACAAAGAAATGACATTTTCAACACCCCTACCTACAGGATTTCACGAACTAATAAACAGTTTGACCCTGTACTATTCCAAAATGAACTCAAAGCATGTGACTGGAAACCTCTAAAAGTACTCCCACTAGAGGAGGCTGTCAAATATTTTAACTCTAAATTCCTTGCAATCCTAGATGTGCATGCACCTAAACGATCTATTAGAATAAAATCCAAACCAGCCCCCTGGCTTACAAAAGAGACGCGACAAAAAATTCTACTTAGAAATAAAGCTTGGTCTACATGGAGAACTAACAGAACTTCCCCTGAACAACAAACTTTTAGACAGCTAAGAAACATCACTAAAAAAGCCATACTCTCCGACAAAAAGAACTACTACTGTAAGCTACAACACACACACCAGAACAATCCTCAAAAATTTTGGACTAACATTAATAGGCTCCTTAACCCTGGCCACTCTAGCACACCAGCCCCTCATGATGCTGATCATAATACCCCAAATCAAATAGCCAACAACTTCAACACCTATTTTACAGAAACTATACAATCCCTAGCTAGTCAGCTTTCAACTGATAACAGAAGGATCCCATTTTCCTCAGCTGGATCATTACCTACATTTACATTTCAGCCTATCTCAACCACTTTCATCTATAGAATCTTATTAAAACTTAAACCTTGCACTCCTTCAGCCGACCAATTGCCTTCTGAATACTTACAAAAAGCAGCCAAAGTTATGGCCTTCCCCATATCCATCCTACTTAACAGAACCATTAATGAAGGAAGTATTCCAGACATCTGGAAAATCTCCCACATCATCCCCCTACATAAAGGAGGTAAATCCTATGATTACTCTAATTATAGACCAATAGCCCTGCTATCACCTCTAGCAAAGATCATGGAAAAGTGCATTCACCACCAGCTATTAGAACACCTTACTAAACATGACATACTGGCTAAATGCCAGCATGGCTTTAGGCCATTCATAGCACTACCACTGCTCTACTCTCTTTTACTGACTCCATATATAGGAATCGTAATAATAACACCCTCTCCTCTGCTCTCTTCATCGACCTTTCAAAGGCTTTTGATATGGTCAACCATCCACTGCTTATAAATACTCTTGAACTTCTTGCTCTAGATACACGAGCTATACAATGGTTCAAGTCTTACCTTAACAATAGACAGCAGGCAGTTCTCTGGGAAAACAAACTTTCATCCCACCTACCAGTCACCCTTGGAGTTCCCCAGGGCTCCATTTTAGGACCTCTTCTTTTCTCACTATTCATCAACGACCTTCATTTAGCAGTCCCTGAAGCCACCTGTATTCATTATGCCGATGATTCCACACTTATATGTTCTGCCAACACCACGTCTGATCTATACTTTCTAACTCAGAAAGTATTCAACTCAGTAGAAGACTGGTTCCTGAAACGCTGTCTCCTTTTAAACGCCAAAAAAAACAAGCTTCTACTTTTCACACCTACCAATAGGTCCTCTCCCATAAACTTCTCTATTAAGTCTAACAATGGTACCCTCATCGTTCCTGATCCTACTACCAAACTATTAGGAGTTACAATTGACAACAACCTCAACTTTGATAACCATATAAATAACACCATTCAAACAGTGAACAGAAAAATGGGCTCCTTATATCGAATTAAACCCTTCTTAACTCCCATAGCTAGAACCACTATTGCCCACTCTCACTTAGTCTCTACTCTTCTCTATGCTTCTCCCATTTATACTAACCTAAAGAAAAATAATCTTCTCAAACTGTCTAACTCCTACAACAATATTGCCAGATTTGCCACTGGAAATGCATTTGAACACACCACTGTCTGAACCTTAACCAGCTAGACTGGCTTGAACTCCCTAACATGATAACTTATTCCCAACTCACCATTGCTCATAAAATATTTTACAAACCAAATCATACTCCAATACTTGCTAACCTAATTACTCCTTATAATAATCTAAATTCCCTACACTCCTCTAGCAAACTACGTGCTAGCATAAGTAAGTCCAATAACTTGTCAGGTGACAGCCTATTCTCCAATACTGTTGGGAAACACTGGAACCTTCTACCTACCGACTTAACACTACTACCTTCTC
>NC_056732.1:1731716334-1731773955 GCF_019279795.1 Protopterus annectens
GTTGAGAAATAAGGATATTAGCCCATATCCCCAGTTTCGTAAATTTTCAATTAAAAGGTTTGGGAATATAAACTAAACATTTTTAAGATAGACTAGAATGGAAGGAGGTGAAGCTATGAGACATTATGCAAATACATTATTGTGCTGATCCATTGCTGGAGTTATACTTAGATGTAAAAATGATGGATAGGACTGAAAGGGAAGTTAAATGTCAAGACCTTTTATGGAGGTCAACAAAAAGTAAGTTGTCAATGAAAATGGCCATGATATATTAAGCCATAATTGAGAGACTGACCTATGTGTTCATGAATGGTGGAAACTGTGCAACAATTAGATGCCTTGGGAAGATTTATTTAAGGAAAAAATGTTCTAGATATTTTAGTTTTTGTCATGATTATGATGGTAAATGATTATTATGTTAATTATGATGTAAAAAATTTTAAAATGTAAAATAATTTTCATTACAATTTGGAACATCTTAGTTCATAGGTTCATAGGTGTGTACTAGGCTAATGGCCCTGGGGCCTCTACAAGCCTAATTCATAGGATTACCCTGGCATCATGCCACCCAACCTTAGTTCCCAGTGCCTCTGTCGAGTAAAAGCACTGGAGTGATCCCCAGGGTGAATTTTCTATTTCCCATCCACTCATCAAGATTTCTCTTGAAGAGGGCCAGTGAGGTACTCTGCTTGACATGTATGGGAAGTCTATTTCATAGCATTTACATTCTCTGGGTTATGAATCTGTCCCTCCAGCATATTCTGTTGACTGTGGTAATGAGGTTGAGGTCTCTGGAGCATGTGGTGTGGAGAGATTGGGATTTCTTTAGATGTACCATTTCTAACAGAGCTGGGTCAGACATGGCTTTGTAAGTCAAGCAGAGATCTTCTCTAAGTAGGTGATATGAGACAGAGAATACTTGGAGTTTTTCAGTCTGTCCATATAGGACAAATGTTTAAGGACTAGGATCCTCTTTGTGAGGTACTTTTGTAGACTCTCCAGTTGTTGCAGGTGTTCAGTGAGGTACATGCCAAATGGGGGATTGTACTCAATGACTGGCCTAATGAGGGATGCTGTAAACCTGTGTTCCCAGATCTCTTATAATGCCTTCTGTGTTAAGTGGACTACCATCAATGTAGTAATTCATGAGAACTGGGTTTTTCCCAAAGGGGATGACAACACAGTTTTTGGCATTGAGCTTAAGACCATGGTTCTGACACCAGTCGTTGGTCTCAGTGAGGCCTTTCTGTAGGATGTAGGGTGTCTAGTTAACAAGAGTTACTGGATAATATGATTTGAATTCAGACAGGCATTCCTGAGATAGGGTTGGGGGCTGAAGTGATGTTTTGCATATCTAATGATTTTTTATGTGGATAAATCTTTGCGTGTGTGCATGATAAAATTTCATGCTTATAAGTATATCGATCACCTTCAATAAGCTGAACACGCAAAAATCTGAACCTCAAAATATTGGCCCCAAATGACTGAATAACAAAACAGAGAAACAAATAAAAACACATAAGTACATCCGCTGCTACTTATATATACTAACTCTGATATCTCACTACAGCAGGGAAAGTACAAAATCCTACTCCCCCTCTGTACTACAATCTTGCACAAGAACATGCAGTATTTTTAAAATGTATACAACTCCAGTATTAAATGGCAGTAGCAAAACAGGTTGGCATTCTGAGCATTTTATCTAATGATAGGAACATATATAGATGGATAGATAGCTGGCCAGCTAGCTAGCTAGATAGATAGACATGTATACTAGTATTTATTTTATGTACAAGTTTTATAACATATATATATATATATATATATATATATATATATATACATATTTATATGTATTGTATATGTGTTTATATGTATATATATATATATATATATATATATATATATATATATATATATATATATATATATATATTTTTTTTTTTTTTTGCTCCCCTCATTTTGCTGAATGTATGTTTAATCATCAAATGCCACAACTAGTATATAATGCTGAGCATCAGTATGTTTCGACAAGACAGGTGAGTGGGGTGTGGTACGTTTGTGAGTGTTTGTGCATGTGTTTGAGTGTTAGGGTTAGGGTTAGGGCCAGGGATAGGTGAGGGGATGCGTTTTGTATGTTTGCATGTGAGTGTGTGTATTTTAGGGTTAGGGTCGCAGTTAGGTAAAGGGATAGATGCAGTGTTGACAGTATCTGTGTTCCTATGTATTTTTGTATTTATGTGTCCAGGTTTGAGTTGTATAGTGGCTTCTCCCCCTGCAGTGATAATCCAAACTCTAACTCTGCCCCTTCCCCAAACCTAAACCTACACCTTACCTTAAAAATACCTGCCTGCAATACACGATTCAGATGAATTTGAGGATAGTATTATTGGTGGTTTTAATGTGAGCACTTGGAAAGGAAATAGTTTTCTATTCTGAATCTTTTGTAGGCTTGATATTTAAGGCATACAGTGTTATGTTCTTTCAGACTTCTTGGTGTCAGTATTTGACATTTGACTTTACATTCGCTCATGCAAAATACACTCATAATATGTATATATATATATATATATATATATATATATATATATATATATATATATATATATATATATATAGATCTAGAACTATTGAACGAAAGTGCCATAGTCCGAATGCACAATCACCGAACACACTTTAAAGAAAGCACTTTCACCCAAAAATTGCTTTCGTTAAAGTGTGTTTATAAAAAAAAAAAAAAAACATTACATTTACATTTTTGCAGGGGGAAGCCCCCCTGCACCCCCCACACACCCCCTACTTTTATATTCTCACAATGAGGTTGCACTACAGTGGGGAAAAAAGGAATTTTCCCTTATCCCCACTGTAGTGCAATCTCCACAACAGGCATACTTACGTGAAAGTGCTTCTTCGGTGAAAAGCACTTTCGCGTAAGTATGCCCGGCCATTTCTCATTTGGTGAAATGGCCGCTCGAGCATTGGTCCTAGACCCATACATATATATATATATATATATATATATATATATATATATATATATATATATATATATAGATATATATATATAAATATAACTCATACCCTTTCCCCAAATGGCATGAGAAGGATGGTGTTATGAGGAGAGGACAATTGAAAGTGGTAGATACCAGAAATGAGCAACAACTGAAAAGAAATGCTGTTAGAGAGAGAATGAAAGCACAGACAAAGCTGTGACAAATATTGTGATGGTGGTTGGTGGTGGAAAAAGTTAGTTTGCAGGATCACATCTTAGGATTATGGGAAAAGGAGAGCCAGATGATAAACCAGACATGCTGTAGACTTTTATAGTACAACACTGTGCTGCAGAGACAAACTGAGGAGATTGTACTGAAACTGTAAATGTCTTGCGTCAAATATTAGCTGAACATGCTTGCTTTTCTAGGGCAAATACCTTCTATTGGTCGCAATAGATGTCAAATGAGTATTGGATTGCAAAATGTTAAAAAGGGGTGTTAGGTGTCAATAACTACAATATTACAGGCCAAAAATAACCAGTTATTTGAAGAAGAAGCAAAACTGGGATGGCAACTGAAAGTCATTTTGGTTGGGATACAAAAACTAAATTTTTGTGATATACTGTAAATGCTAAAACGCATTGAAATATTTTGCACAGAATATTTCTGTTTAGTGATTTTTGGAGACATTTGGTTTAGAAGAAAGACATGTTACTGACTCTGAGGAAAAAAATGTGTTTTTGTCCACTTTTTGCCCCTTGGATGACGACGGGCCAGATTCTTTAATGGCTACTATGTGACGCTATCATGTACAACAGCCACAAAACAAGGGTAAACAGCAGAATATGTTAATGACAGCATAAGTAGCTGAATTACATGCCAATTAACCAGTCCAACATGGCTGAGCTATAAAGCAATTCTGTACATGCAGTGTAGCCATTTGCCTTGAAATCCATAACTCTTTGGATTACACTTAGAGAAAAACCATGTTAGCAGTTACTGCTGCCATTATAAACCTGCATTGCCACAGGCTTTAATTCAATGTGCCGGTGATTTTGCTGCCAGACGTCAGCTAAGATGAAGAAGGGTATTTATACCTTGTTTGTCTTATCAAAGACTGCATGTCACAGGAATTGAAAAGTGATAATGGGTGGACAGGGAAGCACTAGAGGATATATGCATCCTCACCTGAGACCCCTGGCAAATCATGGAAAACCCATTCTAGTGGAAACTAAGATATTTGTCACATTATGCATACTAGCTACATGTACTTTTCAGAGACAAATAGAGGATATATTAGGGGTATCACAGGCCTCAGCTTCCAGAATATTCCATAAGGTTCTAAATGCAATGGTATAACATGCAAGGGAGTATATCTGTTTCCCATGCATCTCACAGAAGAGAGCAAGAATTATGCAGTCATTTTATGCAACAGTACTTCCATAAAATTTTGGAGGCTATAGATTGCACATGCATAAAAATAAAAGCCTCACCTACTGAACACGGATGGAGGTACATTAACAGGAAAGGATACCACTCTATAAACTGTCAGGTTGTCTGTAATGCCCAAGGGATCATCTACAATGTCTGTGCAGGTAACCTAGGCAGATTTCATGACTCACACATATGATACATCTGTGAGCTCTACACAAGGTTTGCTAGGGGAGACTTTCCATGAAGGCATCCAGTGGGGGATGCAGGTTATGCCCTGGAACCACATGCATGACACTCATTTGAAACCCACACAAGCACACTGAGCAAAGATACAATGATGCCCATGCTCACACTAGAAATATCATAGAACGTGTCTGTGGCTTTCTGAAATCAAAGTTCCGGCATCTAGACACCTCATGAGGTGTCCTGCAGTATGAGTCAGCCACTTCTGCTGAAATACTCACAGTCTGTTGCATGTTACACAATATAATTTTCAGGAGACAGCTTCAACAAGGAAAACTAAGGGCAGGATCACAGTTCCCAGTAACACAGCCAGGGACCAGCAGCTGCAGCAAATACAGATGAGGACTCTGAGGGAGAACCACCAGCTGGAGATGCTGCCTGCAGATGTAGCCATGCACAATAAGCCATGGCTCTGGCTAAGAGACAAAGGATAGCACACACACACTGAATACCTAGAGAAAGAAAAATAGCCTTACCACAGACAAATATTAAAAATGATGCCTGCCAAATTGCACAATCTTTACTGTAATAGTTGTATTTTGTTAGAATCAGACACAGGCAACCCATGAGGAGACATCTTGCATCCACATTATTACCAAGGTAAGTCTGGTGCCTGTATAGAAAAAGCAATATAAATGATTGCTGTGTTATGCAAATTCTCATATGTTCCTAAGGTGATACATGTCTCAGGTGTACAGCAATGCCTGTAATAACTTATGAGTGAGGCTTGAAATACATAGCTATGGGTTTGGCCCAATACTTTGCATCAAACACTTCAATTTGCCACTGTATATAAACCTGTAAGCAGGTCAATAGTAGCATCATTTGAAAAAGTATTACAGTAAATAAGAATTAAATGCTTACTGTAAATGCATGAGTAACATCAGTAAGAGAAATACAGTGATGGTCAACAATTATAGAACCAATCATGCACAAATGAATATGAATTATGATTAGAGCATTTACTCTGCAATACATTTACATAAAAGGAAAGTTCTGAGTAAGCAACCATTAGCTATCTACTCTGTGCATCAGACATATATGCAACCCAAAGTCACAAAAGTTGTGTAAAGGGCAGGGCACAATCAACATCACTTGCTCAGGGTATGGGGAGAACAGGACTCCAACTTGACACCACAAAAGTGAGTGTGTGCAAGTAAAACAAAAATGTATTCCTTAAGTATCTGATATGCAAGGCCAGCAGCAAGATATGCTTAGCAGTAAACTGCTTAGATAAGTAGTCTGTGTGTGTGTGTGTGTGTGTGTGTGTGTGTGTGTGTGTGTGTGTGTGTGTGTGTGTGTGTGTGTGTGTGTGTGTGTGTGTGTGTGTGTGTGTGTGTGTGTGTGTGTGTGTGTGTGTGTGTGTGTGTGTGTGTGTGTGTGTGTGTGTGTATGTGTGTGTGTATCTAGGTATTATGAGCAAGAATTTGTTGAGTGTGCATGTGTCTGATGAAGACAACTAAACAGTGTGCTAGCACTATGTCCTGGCATGCCAGACAGATGTCAGCCATGCATGGTAAATTAGTCAGTTCTGGTTGGCAACAAAACCTCAATGTATGGCAGACTCTCTGTACCCCTAGACTGTGCCTCTCCATCACTGTCATTGTCATCAGAGGCTACAGATACTCAGACATGAGGCAGTAGGAGTTACACAGTGCCACTGACAGGATCAACTATGATAACAACTAAGTAGCACAAAAAATGAAAAATAGAATAAACAATTATCAAGCTTATGTTATTTGAAATGTATATTACAAATTATAATATGCCAATGGAATGAAATCAAATAACTTTTAATTAGACATAAATCTACCTTTGGGACATTAATAAGAATACAGAAGGTGTGCTTACCATGTGCAAGGTAGTCATGCAATAACAGAACCAGATGTATTGAGATATAAAAATGGAGAAGAAACAGGGATGATAAGCATTGTAAAGCAAATGACAGAAGAAACAGAAAACAATTGCCATTACAGCTGCAGAATAAGACACAGCTAATAGAAATCCTTGCTGTTCACTGAAGTTCTCCCACCCTCCCATTCCCCTCCTTCTTCCTCTCTATGTTTCTTCTATCCCCCCATGTTTCTGGATCTATATATACTTATGACATAAAGATATACTGTATATACAGTGACAATTATTTCTTTATATAGCATACCTAGCATTTCTGCAGTTGATACACACTTGGGCTGTCTTTTACTTCAGCCCCAACATCAAGGATTCTGTGTGAACCCTGCAAAAGCTGTCTGGATCTCTAACAGTGGACAGCAACTCCTCTGTTTCAGGCAGTGGTGGCTTGGTAGGAGGATGACCCTATAGCCCTATGTTCACAGGCAATTGCAACTGCCCAACATCTGGCTGCCATAATAATAATCACTGGCCTTATATCTTATTTTAGAATATGTACATCTATGGCCTCCTGCTGCATTCACATCATTCACCACCTGCTCCTAGATATGGTCATGGGAGGACTTGTTACCCAACCTGTGTCTAAGAAGAATAATCCATGGTGACATACGACCTGAATGATTATGTCATTCTCAGTGTCAGTGTATGGTGATTTATGTGATGCAGATGTCTTAGGCACAATAGCCATGCATGAGAGGAAACATAAGAGAAAATAAAAAATATATAAGTAAAAACAAATTGATTGCTAAACCCTCAAAATATATATATGAATATATCCATCTGTCATACACAAAATACATGAAAAATGAAGGCTTCATATAAGTTGACACAACTTAATACAGATTTCCTCTCCCTCACCAATGCAAAAGAATGAAAGAACTTGATAATTTCATAGCAGGACAAATATTCCTGTCATTCTGTAGTATATTGTAGCATTAGCAAGAATAATGTACACCTGTCAAGTAAAAATGTTTAACAGTTTTTGGTGTGATATCCACTTCTGTGGAGGGCAGCCAGGTAGACAATAGAG
Source organism: Protopterus annectens (assembly GCF_019279795.1). Taxonomy (NCBI): domain Eukaryota; kingdom Metazoa; phylum Chordata; order Ceratodontiformes; family Protopteridae; genus Protopterus; species Protopterus annectens. The sequence continues at coordinate 1,731,723,943 of NC_056732.1, forward strand.
CCTTAACATGATTTCCTGTGCTAGTAATGCAAAAAACAATTACCTTAATAATAGTTGATACAGCAGTCTTTAGAAGAAAGTGGTCAGCTTTCAAGATTGAAATTTCCATTAAACTGTCATCATTATGTAGAAAAAAATCTGCATGGTTAAGAAATAACTGTGGGATGCATATGCATCCCAACAGTTACTTAGAATAATGCAGACAGTAAAGCAATATTTGCATTGTGAAATGTGATCCACAAGTAAGGTTAAAATACATCAGTTTGTTCATAGCAGCAACCTAATATAGCAGCAAGTCAGTTGTGAAAGTAGCAACAAGTTTTCAAAGCAAGTAGCAGTATCAAACTCTCTGGACCAAAACATTTTCCCCTACTATGATAAAAGTTCTTACCTATGTGACTACCTTCATATAGTGCAGATTCAACCTCTCAGCACTGAGTATGCAAATGAGGTGCAAACTCATAACATTCATAAATTCCATATTCTGCACAAACTGCAGGGAATGTAAACATGGTATAAGGGCCTACACAATTGCTTGCACACACCTTACCTCTGCAAGGATTATTACTATGTAGTGTTACTTGATAAGTGCTTGAAAGTGTGAAGGATTTGTCTGACTGCAGTATCAATCAGGTTTGCACAGTCATTCTTCTTTGATATACACTTACTGAGGGTGTGTCAGAAAGAAGAGAATTACAAGAAAGTCTGTGACTACACTGATTGACTTAGGAGAGCAACATTTCTAACATTTATATGAATTGTTTATGAAAATAGTTTCTGCCTCAGAGTACAATGTGGCTGCATTTCTAAGGAAGTAGATTCATTATTGAAAGCTATATCAAATGCAAGGCAAAGCACATAGCACTATTGTTACAGAAGCATAACTATATGAATGATGTTTACAAAATAAAGAGAAGAAAAGAGGTGTCGTGTTCACATTTTTTATTTTATATTGTGTGAGAAGAGATTATGTTTTCTGTTGCCATTATCACAGGCATACACACATCTAACAGAAGATAACACAGGGCAAAGGTCAGAACTTAGTTCTGTTGCACCTGTAATGTCAATTTATACTATGCTGCATCTTGCGTATATGTAAACTCTTTCTTATATTCACAGTGTAGCTAAGTATGCTAAGGATGAAGCTACCAGGTAACAGGAAAAGAGGAAGGCCTAAGATAAGGTTTATGGATGTGGTGAGAGAGGACATGCAGGTGGTTGGTGTGACAGAGCAAGATGCAGAGGACAGGAAGAAATGGAAACAGATGATCCACTGTGGTGATCCCCAACGGGAACAGCCAAAAGAAGATGATGATGACTGTAACTAGGTATGTGTGGCACATACTGATCAGAGTTTCTGGTGTGTCTTGTGAATGTCCTGGTGTCCTAGGATTTTTAAAACATAGATGATGGTGTTTGTGTGAATATAATAATGTTTAATGGTCACATGTTGAAACATAGGAAACTTGAAGAAATATCAAAAATGTACATTTTAACTACTTGTTTCATAATGTGCCCTCTATTTCAATAATTTTTCTTTTATTTTCATCATTTGCATGCCATTTGGAACTGTGTACTTTGGACTGGTAACTGTCCCTAGCAGTGAACTACAGTTTCCGTCCTATGAAAAAAAGTGAAAAAGTTAACTTGGGCTGCTTTCTGTAGTACAAACAAACATGGCACTGGTGTGGTAATGTTCTGGTGGCACAAAGTGAATTGCAGTGAATTTGTAGAACAAAGACAGGTGATGCATGGTTCAATCTAGTTAAGTGGTAACTTTAAAGAGGAGGATCTGAATGCATATTTATATATTTTTAGTTATATCATTGTGTCATTGTTTGAGAACCAAGTATTCCCAACATTGATAACAAGATGTGAACTGTCTGTCCCCTTCATCATTATTTTGCAGTACCTATAGTCCTTATAATGTTTCATAAAATAAAGTTCTAATGTGTCAATTAGATGCTCTGGTCATTGCTAGATATATTATTTGACTGATGTAATTTTCATTTAATGTTTTACAATCTTTTGTTTTAATGTCAATGCATTCTGAAATTGTGCTCCAATTAGCAGCATGCAAACATGCTTAATTTCACAAGGAAATAAAGTGAAAAATGTAATGTCAGATGCCTTGTGTAGGACAAACAAGCCTGGTACCAATGCATAGAGATCAGCACTCTGGATAATACTAATAGAATAAATTCCAGCTATCGGGTATCTCTGTGGTAGAATGTGTAAGTGAAGCAAGCTTAGAAAAATAAGATAGGCTATGCAAGGTTCAAATCCAGTTAACTGATAGTTTTACAGAGGCGTGTCTGAATACATATTTATACACATGTTGCTACATCAGTGTCTTGTTTAAAACTCCACTATTCTTAGTATTGCTAACATGTGAGCTGTTTTCTAACTACTTTCAATGTATTTGGCATTATCAACAGTTCTGATAATGTGTGCCAGAAATGAAATTTTTGTTGTTGCAAGTAGATGTGAAAAGGATGAACATGTCACTGTAATGTACTTCTTGCTCTGGTCATTACGTGTACACGTTGACTGAATTTAGTTTCCTGTCAGCTATTTTTGTCTATCATTTTATAAAATCCTTTTGCAGTTGTACTCTGTTGGTCAGTGCACAAACATGTTTCACTCCCTAACTAATAAGTAAAAATATTAATTTTGTCTACTTTCTGTAGTGCAAGCAAACCTGGCATGGGTGCATAGATGGCAGCACTCTTGATAGTGCTCACTGAATAAATTCTACATGTAAGGTAACTTTCCCTGTAACACAAGGTGTAAGTGCAGTGATCTTACAAACCAACTATTCCCAGCATTGATAACAAGATGTGAACTGCCTGTCCCATTTATCATTATTTTGTAGTACCTATAGTCCTTATAATGTTTCAGAAAATAAAGTTCTAATGTGTCAATTAGATGCTCTGGTCATTGCTTGATATATTATTTGACAGATGTAATTTTCATGTAATGTTTTACTATCTTTTGTTTTAATGTCAATGCTTTCTGAAATTGCGCTCCAATTAGCAGCATGCAGATATGATTAATTCTACCAGGAAAAAAAGTGAAAAATGTAATGTCAGCTGCCCTATGTAGGGCAAACAAGCCTGGTACCAGTTCATAGAGATCTGCACTCTGGATAATACTTCTTATTCTGGCTTTTCCCAGCTAGGGGTTGCCACAGTGGATAACCTGTCTGCTCATGATTGGCAGTGGAGTTTTTTACAGTGTTGAGTTGCCAGCCCAGCACCCAACCTTCCACAGAAGGCATACACATGCATGCACTCACATCTAGGGCCAATTTAGAGTGTCCAATCCACCTACAGCATGCCTTTGGGATGTGGGAGGAAACAGGAGCACCAGGAGGAAACCCACATGACCACAGGGAGGACATGCAGACTCTGTAAAGAAGGCACCCCAGCCATGGATCGAACCAGAAAACCTCTTGCTGTGAGGTGACAATGCTAACCGCTGCACCACCATGGCTGCCCAGCACACTGGATAATACTAACAGAATAAATTCCAGCTGTCAGGTATCTCTGTGGTAGAATGTGTAAGTGAAGCAAGTTTAGAAAAATAAGAGAGGCTATGCAAGGTTCAAATCCAGTTAACATATAATTTTACAGAGGAGTGCCTGAATACATATTTACACATTTTGCTACATCAGTGTGTTGTTTAAAACTCCACTATTCTTAGTATTGCTAACAACATGTGAGCTGTTTTCTAACTACTTTCAGTGTATTTGGCATTATCAGTAGTTCTGATAATGTGTGCCAGAAATGAAATTTCTGATGTTGCAAGTAGATGTGAAAAAGGATGAACATGTCGCTGTAATGTACTTCTTGCTCTGGTCATTGTTAGGTGTACACGTTGATTGAATTAAGTTGTCTGTCAACTATTTTGTCTACCATTTTTTAAAATCCTTTTGCAGTTGTGCTCTGTTGGTTAGTGCACAAACATGTTTCACTCCCTAACCAAAAAGTAAAAATATTAATTTTGTCTACTTTCTGTAGTTCAAGCAAACCTGGCATGGGTGCATAGATGGCAGCACTCTTGACAGTGCTTATTGAATAAATTCTACATGTAAGGTAATTTTCTCTGTGACACAAGGTGTAAGTGCAGTGATCTTACAGAAAAAAAAACAGTTGAAGCAGGGTTAGAATCCAGTTGACAGATACTTTACAAAGTGGGTGCAAATGGCATTTGTCACAATATTTTGATTAGGAGTGTCACAGTAAATGCATATGATTATGATAACTATGTTTATTGCAATAACTGTATCCTTACTGCTTTATATAGAAGCCAATATAATGTGCGTAAATTGTGATAATTGTGAGAATAATGACATTTGATGTAGAATGCACATGCATAGATATGATGTGAACAATATTTTTTGTTATTCTTGTCAGTTATCATGCATCATAACTATGTGTTTATGACAGTATGTCTTCTGAAGTATGTATGTAACCTAACCTATCATGTATTACTCAGTTCATATAACTGCATGCATCTGTAACGTAAACACAAACACAAATACAGACTTTTAAATATAATTGCACTCATATGACTAAGTAAAGTAACATACATACATGCATCTGTGAAATATATCTCCATTCATAGTTAAATTTGTATATCTCAGATTACCATTTTGAAAATAGAGCTCTCCTGTGGCACTGAGAAATAATAAGCAAAGCTTAACATTTTATCCTGTTTTTTCTCTTGCATATGATTCATAGGTAGTGCTTCTCAATCTTAGTCGTGTGTAGGTCCCAACCAGCCAATATATCAGAGGTCCTACCATTTTTCCTCAAAGCAACCATGATTATAACCAAAAGCATAAAACATATCAGGGTTTAACATTGGAAAATTGGAACATGTATCAACATTTTGAGCATCACACATAGCAAAATATCATTGCTATTTTTAACACCTTCTATGCTTCTTGATGTACTCATCAATCTGTCTTACAAGCCATGGCTATGCTTCCAGTTGCACAAACTCAGCTGGTAGGACTATGCATCTTTGAACACAAGTTGTTACCTTTGAGATTGAATTGGAAGCCAATTCAGACCCATATTTCTAGCATTATTGCTGCAGATATGGCTGGCAACTGTACGGATGATGTTCCATTTACAGCACAAAGGTGGGGTATTGAGGAGTCCAGGAATTTTGAGGCACTCCTCATGAAGTGATACAGCTGGTGGCTGCTACAGGGGAGATGTACAAGATCTCAGTATAAGGCTGGGGCTTGGAATAGCTTTGACCAAACTGTCTCCAGTGCAAATGGCAACCCACGCACTGGGGTGAAATGTCACATTTCAGTGACATGAAGAGGCAAAATTGGAACCTCCTGTGTTGATGGTAGGATAAATGCAACAATGCAATACCTCTCAGTTGTGCAAGTATACTGATCCATAACCTGAAATGGTATTTAGCCAGACAACACAGTCATCCATTATATGTTTTCCATTTTCTACTGTACTGCTGCAGCAGAGATAGAAGAAAACATCAGACATATCAGGAGGGACTAACTCACCTCAGAGAGGCACAGGTTAAGCATACATCAAATCTGAATACAAGGCATGGATGTGTTCTCAGTCCATCACTGAATATCATCCTGAGCTGGCTTACCTTAACATTTATATCAAGCCTACATGCCTGCTCCAATAGCTTTTGTTCATTGCATTAGTCAATGAGAACATTGCATTAATACTGTGTGGGTTCAATACCCAGAAACTAGGGGGTTCTAGTGACAGGTAAGTAATACCTCAATGTCAAATTTGTTATGTGCACTTACACTCCAGAGAATACATTTAACTTTGGTCAAAGCTGCTTCTCACTTTATCCCACTTTTAACAGGAGCATGATCTCTACAACACATGTATGAGGTCATTGTGTTAAAAGTGCACTCTTTCCTCTTGTGAGTCAGATTTCTCTTGTCATGCTTGTGACTAGCACTGCATTTTCTAGGTTGTGTAACAAGATATGTGGGAGGTTCATTTCTCATTATGGAGAACTTGTGCATGTGACTGCAATGTCATGTAGGCATAGCTTCTTGAAGAGATGTCCTTTATCAACTTCCAGTCACGGAAACTTTTAACATAGGTGAGTATTCCACAATCCCCTTATCCTACCTTTGCCACCAACATTTTCTCTACAACACACTGATGAGGTCATGTTGTTAAAAGTACACTAATTATGGGGTGGATTTCTTCTGTGCTGTTTGTGACTTATACTTTATTTTCTAGATTGTGTAATTAGGTAGGTAGGAGGTTCAAATCTCCCAGTGATGAACTTTTGTATGTGGTTGCAATACCAAGTACTTATAGGTTCCTGAACAGACATGTTGTATATCCAGTCAGAGGAAGATTTTAACATTGGAGAGAATGTTCCCATTGCCTTATCCAACTTTTACCAAATTGATCTGTTCTGCATCACACTAATGAGATCATCACATCAACAGTGTACACTGTGCCCTTGCAACTTTGTCTTCTCCTGTGGAACTTGGGGCTAATGTTGTATTCTATAGATTACATAATTAGATATAGGTTTGAATCCAACACTGGTTAAATAATGCCACTGTACCTTCATGTAGAATTCATTAACATTACCTGTTATATAAACTTCCACTTTGGAGATGTATTTTCACAGAGGACTACCCTATGCATTTGTATTACCCATGGGCAATTGCCAGTTTTGAAAACACAATGCTTACATCATGCTGTCAAAAATGAACTACATCACAGTGGCCAGATGAGTTATTCTGTGGTACTGGCTGTTGATACTGTGCTCTCTTGACTGAAAAATACACAGGGGAGAAGTGTGAATCCAACAATGATTGTCTACTATGCATGTGTGTCTATCATGCTGTGTAAAGAAGGCTTCAAATGCATGAAAAAGTATAGTGTTATTGTGCACTTCAACCATCTTCATACATTTTAGAAGAACATCAATGTATGAAAGAATGATGACATCATCCATTCAAATATGCTCCCTCACAATTATAAGGCAACATCTCATATGGTGCATATGATTATGACAGTGTTCTATACCTTGTGATTTTAGGTAGTTTGTTCAAATCCAGCTACTACTCCTTAGATTCAGTTGTGTTAGCATGTCTGTGAATGTGCAGGTAGGTAACAATGTTGTCAGCCAGCTGTGTACATGTATGGCTGGGGATTCCTAGTACAACAATATATGCTCATTTTCCACACAGAAATGTTTTATTGAATAATGATGATGCCATGGGATAACATGCTGTCTTTGGCTTTCCAATGGTAAATATGAAGACTTTTCCTGTGAGGTGAGGACATGAGGCAATGTTCTATATGCTGTTGCCGTAGTAAGACATGTTTTCAAATCCATGATTATCCATACATTGTACGTGATTGCCATTCATTCTCATGTCACAGCAATGATTGCATTATGCATCACATGTGTTTGGGTATAGCTAGCAACAGGCAATGTGATGTGAAAAAGATGCGTATAGCAACAATCTTTTAAAGAAATTACAGGCACACATCTCTCTTGTTGCAATACCATGATGTCATGGCTTCAAAGACTGTCTCACAATTGTAGCACCATTTGTCCTGTGGTGCTTTTATTCTTCCCAATAACATGTAGCTTCTGTCACTGCATAGTCAGGTGTTCCATACCCACAATGACTAACTGTAAGCATTGTGTGTCCTAATGCTGTTATGCTTGAATGACATCCACAACTGTAATAATGTGTGCAATTACAGTGGTAGAACTTCTCACAACCCTTTTACCTCATATAAATTGCAACACAATTATATGATGTAATGACTTCACATAGATGGAGTCTCACAGCTGTGTTAAGATGTCCACTGTGTTATATGTGATGCATGCACATGCCATTAGTTGGTGTAATTACACAGCTTTCTGTTCAATTCTAGCAAAGGACAACAGTCTATGAATGTACTGCTATTACTTGAACAACATTGCATGAAGTTATTCTTGATTGTACTTTGGAGAACAAAATATAGTGTCATTTTGAAATATCCTGCCAGTGAAATATTTATTTTGTAAATATCATGGTGTGAGTGCTTCTACTTCACATGTGTTCACTAATGACTTGTATAGTGTATCGACGCAGATTCATTGTGCTTAAATTCTGGAACAATGTTGTACAAAACAGCAGGAACAGTTTCCTAGACAGAGAAACATTTATATTGCATTGCAAACTACTGTGTGAACATCAACTTAGTTACCTCCTTGTCATTATTCTGACAACAGCGTATTGCACAAATTATCTTGAAATGTCCTTTATTATTTCACACATGAATTTCATTTATTTGTGACAAGATTTATTGCTATACTGTGTGGCAGATGCAGTCAAGACACAGCTCTACAGATTAAATAGTATGATAGGCAGGGGTTTGAATCTAATAACAGCTGTCTTTCTGTCACATGCCTATTTCAAGCAGGTGTGGATTAGATAAAGGAGGTATTTATTGCACAGTCAGAGGGCAACATTTTCAAGGCATCATCCTGTATGATAGAGGATCCATACCTATTACAATAGGGAAGTGCTGTAAGCCCTTCAAGTTTGTTTGTCATGGCATACACAGTATGCCTATTTCTATGGCATCAAAGGTTGATACACATCTTTTGGATACCTGTCTTGGCATACAGTATGTTTGAATCTGACAAGATGCAAATGTTGCGTATGTCATTGATTGTTCAAAGAAATTACCAATTTCCAAAAAAGAATGCACTGTATTGCATATCTTCCTCCAAACATTTATGTTTTACTGTAATTGCGTTCTTCATACTGTATGGGTTTATAGGACATGAGTGCTTACATAACATGCCTTCCTGTATGGCACAATGCCAAATTATCATAATGAGTGAGTGAGCCTGTGTTAGGACACTTTCTTATGTGTTTGTGTTGTTTACATGCTGTTATGGCAGTGTTTTCTGTAATGTCTTATGAGCATACCTATGTAGTCGTGTAGTAGATGTGCCCCCATTTACAAAATGGAGTCCTTGAGCTACTGCAATGTCATCAGATCTGTGCTGTCATTTGTCACTTGTGTGATCTGAGTGCTGTTATGGTACTGGTTATGATGGCATGAATACAGACATAGGTAAATGGCAGAATAGTGTAATGAAAGCATAACTAGTCACAGTAGATGTTAATTAATCAATCCAAGATAGCAAAGCCACTCAGGGAGCTATAGAGTAATCATGTAGACCTGGTATAGTTCTTTGCCATGAACTCTAAAACATACTGGAATACAGCCACCATCACAATTAAAAACAAACAAAAAAACAATGCTGCTGCTCACTTGTATGTGTAAGTGCAAAGTCTCAAATCTATGCTGCTGCTACTGACAGACTTTGTCAAAGATGAAGAATGGTGTTCAGACCCCATTTAACATATCATGGATTGTGTGATATTGTAATATTAGAGAGATACAACGTTAATAGGGAAACTCTACAGAGACTTGGCACCATCAGCCACCCCCACCTCAGTCCCAGCAGAACCTATACCAGTGGAAACTAAGGCATGTGTAGCATTAAGGATATTAGCTCATGGTACATTCCAGAGACCCAGAAGGGATATAATAGGGGTGTCACAGACTTCAGCCTCTAGAACATTGCACTGATGTTTTAATGGTATGCTAGTACATACCAGAAAGTAAATCTATTTTCCACACATCTAAAGAAATCCCAATCCCTCCACACTACACACTTCAGAGACCTCAACCTTATTACCACAATCAACAGAACAAACTGGATGGACAGGTTCATAACCCAGAGACTGCCCATGCTAGGGAATAAACTTCCCATAAATTTCAAGCAGAGCACCTCACCGGCCCTCTTCAAGAGAAATCTTGATGAGTGGATGGGAAATAGAAAATTCACCACGGGGATCACTCCAGTGGCTCTACTCGACAGAGGCACTGGGAACTAAGGTCGGGTGTCACGATGCCAGTGTAATCCATTGGGCTAGGCTTGTAAAGGTTCCAGGGCCACTAGCCTAGTACACTCCTATGAACCTATGAACATACCTGAAAAGACAGCCAGAGCAATACAGGAATTTTATGCTGTAGCACACTTCACTAAAGTTTTCAGGGCCATAAACTTAACTAACATAGAAATAAAAGTCCCACCTGGTGAACTGGGAAGGGCATACATGAACAGGAAGGGGTTACACTCAGTCAACTACCAGGTTGTCTGTAATGCCAGAAGGATTATCCTCAATTTGTATGCTGGCAACCCAAGCAGTTCCCATGGTTCATGCATATGGAACACCTCTCAGCTTTACACAAGGTTTGCTAGGGGTGATGTTCCACAAAGCCATCTGTTAGGCGATGCTGTTTATGCACTGGAACAGTGGCTCATGACACCCATCAGAAATACACACAAATCCACAGAAGAAGGGTACAGTAATGGCCACACTCAAACTAGACACATCATAGAGCATGTGTCTGGCATGCTGAAGTCACAGTTAAGCTGTCAAGACACATCAGGGGGATGCTCTGCAGTACAACCCAGGCACCTGCACAAAAATTCTCATTGTCTATACCATGTTGCACAATATCATGTTGAGGAAACAGCTGCAACATGGACAGCAAGTGCCAGCACCACACATTCCTGGATAAGAGGTAGGACCAGCAGATACAGATTCTGAGGGAGAACCTCCAGCTGCAGATGGAGCCAGCAGATGTAGGTGGACATAATATGGCCTTGCCCTGTCTAAGAGGAAAAGGATAGTGCATGCACACACACACACACACACACACACACACACACACACACACACACACACACACACACACACACACACACACACACACACACACACACTCACTACCTAAGAGTCAAAGATTAGCACACATACACTCAACAACTAAGAGGCAAAGAATAACACACACACTCACCAGCAAAGGAATATGCATAACAAACTAAGCACATACAAGTATTAAAACTGGTGCCATCCAATGTCCACGAACTTTACTTCCCCACATATCTCTCAACCTCTTAGCATAAAACATCTGGGCAAAGTAAAAAATAATGGGGACACAAGCCCCAAAAATAGGGAAAATTTTTAAATTTTGCTCACATAAACTTGGAAAGTTGCGACAATTAAAGGTTTTGTGTTACCATTTATTTTCTGAAGGATTTGAAGAACCGAAACTCAAATGCCTGTCATTTAGTGAATTCACTCATAACTGATTTTCCACAAATGTCCAGAGTACGACAAATTTTATGAGGAACAGACCAAAAATATGAGGCAAAAATATGGACATTCTGAAAAAGTCTGGACAGTTGAGAGGTATACTTCATGTAATGGATGAGTGCAGATAGCATGAGACAGAGACAACCCCAAAGCACATGACTCGTAAGCGTCTATATTATATTATTGTACGATGAAACTAGCGAACGCTATTTCATCGTACCAATAATATCTAAACAACAAAATATCGAACAAATGAAACAGTGAATTTTTTTCCCAGGGAAAAAATTTGCTGCTCCTTAAAAAAAAAAAAAAAACAACTTAAACACAAATTTAAGTGGGAGGCGGTGCCCCCCACACCCCCATACTTAAATATACCAACTATGAGATCACACCATAGTGGAGGAAATGGCAAAGTCCCAAAGATGGCCCACCAAATTTATTCCCTGGGAATAAATTTGATGTTCCGTGACTTTGCTATTTTCCCATTTCGACAGTATCGGATCGACTAAATAGCATTCACTATTTAGTCCATTCGATACTGTCATATAGACCTGACTCATAACTGTAGTAATGTCAAGGTAAGTGTGGAATCTGTAGTATATGAACAAATGTGTAAGAAGATAAATGCAAATGATATACCTGCATACTGTTAGCCATAAATATACTCAATCGGAACATGTGTGAGGTGTCCAACAATGACATTATTCATTTAAAGAAATGATATCTTCAATATACAGATATATATGCATTGTACACAACAACCGGCATCAAGTCGGTCCCTTACGCATTGTACACAAAATAATCAACATGACAATTATATCAACTGTTTCACAAATGCTGCAATAAGCAGGAATACAATATCAATCATTTGAATGCATGAACTGAAAAAAAAATCCTTCCAAAATGACTAAGTACAAAAACATCCAAAATCCTCTTACGTGATAAATATGCATGAAATCAACATAGTGAGAAATACTCTTTTAGCTATCCACTCTGTAAAACAAATATATATGCAACCCTAAGTCAAATGAACAAAGAACAAAGAGCATGGCACCACCATCATTTGCACATGGTGGTGGTGGGGGGTTGGCAAGCCAACTAGGCCAAGGCTAAACCAAAGTAATGAGTGTATATGAGTAAGAAACAAGGAACATTCAGTAAGGTAGGAAATATCACAGGCCACTAACAGGAGATGTATCCCTATCAACATTAAGGCTTTGCTAGCTTGCATGTGTTTGTGTCAGTATGGTCAGTTTTTGTGAAATGTGTATGTGTCTGCATGAAAACAATCAAGGTCTTTGCTAGCATTATGTCTTGCCATGTCAGACAGGTGTGAGCCATGTTTGGTAGAGTTGTAAGTTTAGTGTCATCACTCCTGACCGTGCAAACTGCCTCCATGTCCCCAATTCGAAGTGGTGGTGCTGTCTGAATTTAAGCTATGTCTGCTGGGCAAGCTGTCTTTATGACCATGTTCAGGACCATGAACTTGTGTCCTACCATGTTTGGGTGAGGACATCTCAATCACTGCCGGAGCAGTGGAAACAGTGCCACTATGGGAGTGGGATCTGGCATGGCCATGCTCACTAACACCAGAGGATTTTGCAGTTCTATGGACAAGGGGAGGCCAACCTTCCCCCAGCAGATGTTTTATCACAGAAGCCACTGGATCCAGTGTGCCACTTATTTTATCCAATGAATCATCCCAACAGCTGAAGCAGTCATGCATGTCAGAATGTGCCACATTTAAGACTCACATTATCTCTTCTGAGGCTTTGGTTGAATGTGACTTTACCTCCATGATGACCCAATATATACAGCTGGTGGGACCTGACACACCAGCAACTGGACAAGTGTGGACAATAGGCCTTCTATGAGCACCTCTAGCAACCATCCTGTGTGGTACTATGCCCTCATGATGACTATGGGCAGACTCAACTGGCTCTGCAACTGGATTACCACACTACTCCGATCATTTGTATCACCCTCAACCTGTCATGTCTCTGTGGGATCAGTGGAATGGGTATGCGTAGGCATATTGACTGTGTCCAAAATAAGGGAAGTGGATGTGTGAGCCACAACCCGAACTTCAGACAGAACCTCTGCACCCCAACTGTGCCTCTATATCACCATCATCATCATCAGAGGCTACCGACAGTCTGACATCAAGTGATAGAAGTTCTACACTGCCACTGTCAGGATCAACTGTGATAATAAACAACAAACACAAGAAGGAGAGAATTAGTGACTGGAAAGGATTCAAACAATGGTGTAAACACTCACGTTAAACAAGTTCAGATGTTAAAGGAATGCAATACTTTTACTCTCTCCTCAGACTTACATCTAACTAATGATTATTACTAATCAAAGAAAGTTTGTGCTTACCATGTACGGGTGGTTTTTCATTTGGCAATTCTGATATCCCTGGAAAAAGGGAAGGCAGTGGAAAGAAGGCTGCTAAACATCAAAATGTTAATGTCACAAGGACAAAATAATAATGGTCTATCTAGCTTCCCCTTAAGAAGTATCTCAGAATCAGTCAGACTGACTATTTCACTCAACAGAGTGTTTATTGGACTCTGTCTCTTCTAAGGCATGTCTCAATGTTTCCAGATGTACAAGTGTTAACACATAAAGATGCCGAGAATTGCAGTAAATGCCTTAAATATATAGCATACTTGGAAGTTCTTCTTAAGACACACTTGGCCTCTCATACACATCTGCAGCAACATCAAGGAGTCTGTGTAAACCCCCTGCTGAGCTGTCTGGATTTCTAACAGCGGCTAGGAACTGCTCAGTTTTAGTGAGTGGTGATGAGGTAGCAGGAGCACCACCTGTATCTATCTGTCCTCATGCTACCACAGCTGCCCTTTTGCATGCTGCTGTAATCACATCAGTGTCAGAGTGCCACAACTGATTATAGTTTCTGACATGTCCACTGACTGTGTTTATGCCAGCGACCACCTGTTGCCATATGCTTTATCTGACAGACATTTTACCTCTGCCCCTGCTAAGCAGGAAGAATCCATGGCAGCATACGGCTTTGAAGATGACATCATTCTCTGCATCAGTGAATGGTGGCTTATGTGGAACAAATTGATTGGGAGCCATAATCCTGTATGACACAAAACAGGAAAAAAACACATTAGTAGGACATACAGAAATCATTCTCCTCAAATGCAATTTGTGCACTCATCCTTGGCACAAAACAATGCTCATTTTGGATTACACACAAGCTAAGCCCCCCCCCCCAAAAAAAAGAAACATTGTACATTAGCATTATATCCATTCTGTAAACATTTCTGTAATGAGGAAAGCAGCCATGGAACTGACTACTGGATGGCCAGATTATCTGATAGGCAAAAATTCAAAGTCAAAATACTCAGACAATTTCCTTTGGCCACTCCACTGCTGTGGAAGTCACCACTGGACACCTCAGAAGCCTAACACCTCTGTTAGCTAAACATGCACAACCCCTTGAAATTGATAATAAACACATTACCCTTGATTGTGGTAAAAGGTGAAATTCCAAGAGCAAATGGTAACACAATATTGGGATTTAACCATACCATCCATTGACAAACTTGAAAAAGACAGCAAGAACTGACATGTTCATATTATACCAACAGTGAATGAAAAATGCATGCTGATAATTTTTGTCTACTGCATATTGAAATACATTCCAAATATCAAAATTTAAGCAGTAAACATACCTTATGAAATGCATTAATTTCCAGAGAATCTCCAAGTAACTAGCAGTAATAGTCTGACTGTCACTATCAATCCAGTCTCCCCTCCTTCCACTTCCATAGCTTCACCATTACCTTTATACAAAGTAAATTCAGCCCTCTGAGCACTTTGAAGATGCAAATGAGATGTGAAATCATTAGCATTCCTGAATGCCAAAAAAAAATCACTTGCTATAGGGGATGTAAACATAGTGGAAGTAGCTACATGATTGCATGCACACACACTAGGACTGCAGGGAGGTGCAATGGCAATTGTTAGCTGCTAATGTCTTGTAAGTGTTAATGATTACTCTTGCTTCTACAACAAGCAATACTGAAGAAACTATTCTCTCTGAAGTGCCTATATCCCACAGAATAGACTTAAAGAAAAACATGTAAGTGCCTTGAGACCTTTGCAAACAACCTTAACAACACTGATATTCTTATAATAATATCATACTCTCTATCCTCTGCTTAAAAATCTTTCTGAAATTTTAATCAGGTATATTAACCATTGAAACAAAGATACAAAGAAATGCCCAAGATATTGCATTTCTGTAAGTTAAGCAGAGAGGAGGGGAAGATACTCAGAAAATAAAAATAAGAAAGAGTAAGCAATGTTAGCAAACTTACATTAATATAGTGTGGGCTATTCCATCCATCCTCATCCCATTTTGCACATGGGTCCTGCCCTCACTTATTTTTAAAATAGTTTTTTTTTCTTAAAACTTGCATTTTATCTGTCTCTGGCCTAGCACTCAAGTGTGGGGTCATTTACTGCACTGTTCTAACTTGTTGATACTTGTGAACCTCTGCTTTCCTTAAAAAAAAAAAACAGAAAAATATTGCTTTTTTCCCACTTTTCTGAGATTTAAAAAAGTTCAGTTAAAGATTCGCTGTCTTGAACTGTTTGTAAGTTTCTTGGAGGCCATTGTTTGCTTGGACTAAAGGGAAGTCTCTGTGTTCATCAGTGGCAGTGATAAACATTGAGCAGCCTGCCTGCCCCTGTGGGAGTGGTTACTGCCTTGAAACTGTAGTTTTATTGGCCATTTTGGGTCAATTCCAAACTCCTTGATCTCCCTCTCTTAAAACCCGATTGCCTCATGGTTTTGGCATCTTTTTGGACTTGTTGGCTGTTGGTGAAGCACCCACCAAAAGGAGAAAATGCTGAGAGAAGAAAGGAGCCACTTTTGAGATTTTAAGTATTTTGCTTCAGATTATTTGTTAAGTTTTTCTGCATTGCCACCTACTTTTGAGCATTTTCTGGCTTGTTAAACTAGATTTCTGTGTTGGTAACTGTATTTAGAACACAACCTAGAGCTGATTATTGAATTTCCTGCCTGCACTTATTTTTAAAATTGTTTTTTTCTTAAAACTTGCATTTTATCTGTCTCTGGCCAAGCACTCAAGTGTGGGGTCATTTATTGCACTGTTCTAACTTGTTGATACTTGTGAACCTCTGCTTTCCTTAAAAAAAAACAAAAATACAAAAAATCTTGCTTTTTTCCCACTTTTCTGAGATTTAAAAAAGTTCAGTTACAGATTTGCTGTTCTGAACTGTTTGTAAGTTTCTTGGAGGCCATTGTTTGCTTGGGCTAAAGGGAAGTCTCTGTGTTCATCAGTGGCAGTGATAAACATTGAGCAGCCTGCCTGCCCCTGTGGGAGTTGTTATTGCCTTGAAACTGTAGTTTTATTGGCCATTTTGGGTCAATTCCAAACTCCTTGATCTCCCTCTCTTAAAACCCTCTTTTGCGCGGTTTTGCACATTTTTGCGCATAGCGCAACATCGGGCAGCGCCGCCTAATTGGATTTAAACTATACCTGGCTCCACAAAGTCTGCTCTTCACTTTTTCCCTTAGAACTGCTCTATCTCTCAAATTAAACACCATATTCTCATTCTAAGGCCCCTCACTGGTCCAAATATGTAATCTTACAAGTTAGCACTAATAAACCATAAGCACTACTTACTCTTATACTCTCTACGATTACCTTGTCCCCTATTGGTCCATTTTAATTCAGTTCCCTATATTACTCTAGCATGTCCAAAGGTCAGTCAATGGTTTCCTCTCCAGTCCAGCTGGTGAATCTGGGAATTTTGAGGCAATGTTACAACTGTCTCATGTACACGGACAACCCTCTCCTCCTCCAAACAGGTTCAAATATATGTGAGAGATGCAACCATATAGGCAAACTGGAGACTGAGCTCTCTCATCTCAAAACTGGTGTAACCAGTCAGGAGGAGAAGGTAACCTCACACAACACAATTCCAGTATCACATAGTCCCACCACAACAGCGAACCAAACACATAAAAACACAAAAACATACTCGGAGGCTCTAAATAAAAATCTACCTAAGCAACAGAGACCTCCAAAACAGACATCCAAGCAAACACTACCCCAAAACAAAACACGTACAACACATAGCACACAAAGTCAGTGTGCAAAGCAGTCACAGCCCTTAAGGCTGAATAACACACCTGATACCCTTGTAATAGGTGACTCTATTGTCAGACACACTGACGTCCCGCTCACCAGACTGAATAAAGAGAAGGTCACAGTGAGCTGCCTGTCGGGCGCTAGGATCCGCCACATAACGCAAGCACTCAGGTCACTCCAAAGCAAATACAAATATGACTCAGTCATTGTACATGCTGGCGTGAATGACCTGAGACGTACCTCCCTCGACTACATGAAAAGAGACATAGAGGAGCTCTCTGATCATGTAGCCCAGGCCGGTATGACCCTGACCTTGAGCAGCATCTTACCCTCACCGAGAATGATGCCACAGTATAAAGACAAAATGATAGATTTTAACAATTGGCTAAAATTTTGGTGTCATTCAAAGGGGATCCAGTGTCTGTCAGCCTGGGATGACATGCTCGACAAGCCACGTTGCTTCACTAGGGATGGCTTGCATCTGTCTCCCATGGGCTTTCAGATATTGGCAAAGGCTCTTGCCACCCCCATAGTGCCTTTTTTAGGCAAGGCTCAAAAGTCAAACCCACCTCCATAGACAGCACAAGGAACAAGAAACTAAGGGTAATGCTGCTAAACGCCAGAAGTCTTAACCTCAAGATGCATGCACTCGAAGCTCTCCTCAGTATGGAGAACATCGATATCTGTGCAGTGTCAGAAACCTGGTTCAAGGCTCCAGAGAGCACCCCAGCACTACCAGGTTATACCTCATATCATGCTTTTCAGCCCCAAAACCCGGACCGAACCACAAAAGGAGGGGGAGTTTCCATATTTATCAAGGATATCCATACCTCCAGGTTAGTGGCAGTGCATGAAGTATCGGAGACCATCCATGTGCAACTGACAGTGGGCAAGACTGCTTTTCAGTTTATAGCATCCTACAGACCACCCTCTCAAAGTCAGGAATCCCAATCGGCTTTCCTGAAAACATTGGAGAACACTAAGATCTCTCTGAACACCATTATATTGGGTGACTTCAACTACCCAAACATAGACTGGGAGCATTACTCAAGCCCCAGCACCTTAGCCCAAAGGTTCCTGGAATTTATAAACTCAAATGCTATGGAACTACTAGTCACCACTCCCACAAGAGGGGAAAACATACTAGACCTGATCATTACCAACATGGGGACTCTATGCTCCATACCAGAAGTATATCCCTCATTGGTAAGATCAGACCATAAATTAATTTCACTGGATATCCACATCCCGACCCCACCCCAGCCCAGAAAACCACAGTGAAAAACTTCTCAAAAGTGAACTTCACACTTCTCAAAACTGAAGTGGAATCCTTCAAGGCCCCAGGTCCAGTGGAAACTACGGCCCAAACTGCAGAATCCTATATAAACACATTCTACGGACATCTCCAGGAATGCATGGATCATGCTATCCCAAACAAAATCAAGACCCAATCATCCAAAGGCAGGCGTCCAGTCTGGTGGACCCCAGCCATAAATAAACTGTACAACAGAAGGAGGAAGCTACTACATGATAGAGCAAAATCCCTAAAAGGGAAGGCATCTCTGATCAGTACTAGCAAAAAATTACGATCCCTCATAAAATCCTCCAAGGCCAGCTTCGAGAGAAAAATTGCACAGGACACTAAAGACAATCATAAGGCTTTTTTCAGTTATGTTAGGAACCTGGGATGCAACTCCCAGACTTGTTCTGAGTTGATTCTAAACGACAAAAAATACACTGAACCCACAGACATTGCCAATATCCTGGCAGACAGGTTCAGTGCAAACTTCTCCACCCCCCCCGAAAGAGCAGGTATCTATCCCGGCAGAGTGCAGCCTCCCAAACATCTCTGATGCTCAGGTGAAGGCCGCCCTCTCCAAAGCAAAAAACACTGCTTCCATGGGACCAGATGGCTTCCTACATGAACTCCAAGAAGAACTAATCCCTCAAGTAAAACTGCTGTACAATCTCAGCCTCACTACAGGATATTTGCCCAAAGAATGGTGTACAGCAACAGTGTTCCCACTCCACAAAGGTGGCACCTCTGCAGACCCTGGAAACTATCACCCCATAAGCCTGACTAGCCTAGTATGCAAGGCTATGGAGAGGATCATCATGGAACTCATAAACAAAGACATTGGGGATCTACAGACACTAGATCCTACCCAATTTGGCTTCGTCAAGGGCAGATCCTGCCTTTTGAACCTGGTCGACTTTTTCAAAACAGTCACCAAGGCCATAGATGAAGGGAAGGTAGTCCACACAGCCTATCTGGACCTTGCAAAGGCATTTGACACAATACCCCACTCAGGCATCATAGATAAGCTATCCAGCCTAAATATAACCCCTATGTCACAAGATGGGTCGCAAACTGGCTCAAAGACAGAACCCACAGAGTCAGAGTTGCTGGAGCCATGTCAGATTCGAAACCGGTCACAAGTGGCATCCCACAAGGTTCTGTCCTGGGACCTCTCTTGTTTGGTATTTACTTTTCTGAGGTACAGGCCAACGTGGGAGGACTATGGCTCACCAAGTTCGCAGATGACTGCAAACTGGGCGCCATAATTGACTCTCCAGCTGACACAAACATCCTTCAAAAAGGTCTCGCAGAGATGGATAACTGGTGCCAGAGCCATGGTCTAAAGCTAAATGCCAAAAAGTGTATAGTCATACCCTTTGGCAAAAACAATGTGCCCACAAATTACCACATAGGTGGTAACCCATTAAGTACAGAGAAAGTAATTAGGGATCTGGGGACCCAAGTTGATAGCAATCTCTCCTTTGACAATCACATTGCCAAAGTGGTTAGAAAGACCTTCTCCATAGCCCACCTCATCATGAAAGGATTCACATCTAGATCAAGAGAGGTAATCATGCCCCTTTATTCATCCCTCATCAGGCCCATCATAGAATACAATGCCCCCTTTGGGATGTACCTTACCCGACACCTGCAGCAATTAGAAAGACCCCAAAAGTACCTCACCAAGGGACTCAAACAGATGCCATATGCTGCTTGGTTAAAAAAACTCCAGCTCTACTCAGTTGCATACCGCCTACTTGGAGGCGATCTATGCCTGACATATAAAGCTATGTCCAACCCAGAATAAATGGACATGCTCCACCTCAGTAAATCTAAATCCCTTAGAGCGACGTGCTCGAGGGACTTGAACCTCAGCACAGAAATAAATAGAACATGCTGGAGGGACAGATTCATAACCCAGAGGCTCCCTTCGCTCTGGAATAGAATTCCAATTCATGTTAGGCAGAGCACCTCACTGACTCTCTTCAAGAAGAATTTTGATGAGTTGATGGGGGATCGTAGGTTTGTCCTGGGGATTACTTCCATGTCACTATTAGACAGAGGCACAGTAAACTAAACTTTAAAAAGGGCACAGTATACTCAAATCAAGGGGTGGCGTAAGCCAAACACAATCGGGCTAGGCTTATAAATGCTCCAGGGCAGATAGCCTAGTATGAACCTATGAACCTATGAACCTATGAGTGAGGGTGTCCCTTCCACAGTGACAATCATCTCAATCCAAGGTTTACACCATGGGGTGGCTATCCCTGCTGCAGTAGTTCATTCACACCACTCACTTGCACACACACATGCACCTACAGCCAACTTACAGTGTCCAATTCACCTACTGTATACATTTGGAATGTGGGGGAAAGCAGAGCACCCAGACAAAACCTACATGACTGCAGGGAGGACATGCACACTCCCCACAGAAGGTACCCCAGTCAAGAATTGAACTGGTGAACCTCTTGCTGTGAGGTGACAATGCTAACCACTGCACCACCATGGCCACACACAATGTGACTATTAATAGCCTAAATTATTTGTCAGTATCACATCCATCTAGCCATGTTCAAACAAAAGAGAAAGGAACCGTTTCTTATCTTTCTGCTGCTGGACCTATAATTTGATGTCCTTCTAGTTTAGATCTGTATTGTATGTATATTTTCTGATTACTACTTTAAGCCTGTGGCAAAGAGGGATAAGAAACTGCACTGAATTGAAGTTTCAAATACAGATAGTGTTGTGTTTCAGATAGCTAGTGCATATTTTCTGAGCATATGATTATTTAGGTTGTAACACAAACAGACTTAGGAACTGTAACAATCCTGAATTTTCATTATTCCTTAATATTTGTTACTATTAACAATTGTTTCTTTTATTCTGCTCATCATTTGCTAGTACTTTGGCAAAATGCACATTGGACTAGCCGTGTTTCACAGCAGTGAACAAGAATCCACTGCCCAAGCCACTGCCCAAGGTACAAACTGAGAAATTTAATTTTGAATACCATCATTAGCACATTTTAGAGTGGAGCAGGTACACTTTGTACAGCACTTTGAACAGCAGTAAAAGAAGAAATTCTACATATCACTTACATATCAATTTAGTACTTGTGTTAAATAAAATGTATTTAAAGAAACAGGAAAGACGATGCAGGTTTTAACTCCAGCTTGAAACCAGATGCTGCTTGTAATGTTTACAGCAGATTTGAAAATTCAGCATGTGTCTTTTTAATTGTATAACTGTTGATGAATGGAAACCCAAATCATGTTTGCCCTTGTGATTTGTGGTGTTGAAAATAAATTGTCATATTTTTTATTTGCCTTTGTAATTTCCATGCTGCTTAGCAGTGCACAAACAAGGATCAGAGGTAAAGGATTGCTTTTCTGTATTAGTGCAAACACGTTCGTCACCACTGTATGATATTTGTAATGAGTGAGTGATGTGCACATGAGATATACCTTTCTCTGTAGCACAAGCTGTAAATGCAATGACTTTTTACCCATGAGGCTTGCTCTGGGGTTCAAACCCACACTGTGTGAAGGGAATGCTGAAATTATTATTCAGAATGTATGACTTGCTTTCATCTCAACTTCATGTCCTGTTTTTTCCTGTTTCTAGTCTTATGCACTTGCTTACTGATGAGTGGTGTACAATCACGCTTACCTGCTTAAGCAAAAAAGTGAAACATTTTGTTTGATCAGCCTTCTGTAGCTCAGACAGGCTTACCTGCAATACATGGACATCAGCAGTCTTGACAGCACTGAGTGGAGAACATCCATTGACTGTGTAACTGCCTATGTGGCACAATGTGTAAGTTAAGTGGCAGAACACAGGGCATCCAGGTGACACTGTTTTTACAAAGGTTTTCAGGATGCAATTTCTAACAACACCTTGATTAGGAAGGTAACACTACATATAAATGACTATCATAAGTAGGTTGATTGCAAAAAATGAGTCATTAATGCTTTATTAACTACATTTTTCTAGGTAGCATATCTCATCAATGACTTACTTATGAAGTGTGTGTGTGTAACTGTTTAAGCAGGATAATTTTGATAATTGATTAAAATGCACTTGTATATCCATGATGGAAAGAATACTTAAGTTAAAATCATCTTGGCTCCTCACATAGCCCAACTCTATGTTTATGACAGCATGTGTTGTGAAGTAGGCATGTATCATACACTCAATCTGCATTACTCAGCTCATGAAAGTCTATCTATCTGGCATATACTTACAAACAGTAATACTGCCTCTTTCATTTGAATGCAGTTCACAGGATGACTTATAGTCAGACACATACAGAACTATCATAAGTATATCTCCATTCATACTGAATGCAGTATACTTGTAATGAATATAGTATAAAAGAAGTTCTTTTGTAGAAATAATAACCTTGCTTGAAATGTATGATTATTTATACAATAGGTTTCATTCCCACATTGTGCAACAAAGTTTCTGCAGCATGTAATTCCCAAATAATTGTCTCAAGTCATCCTATTTCACTTCCCAAACACCAAGGCTTACAAACCAAGCCATTAAGCACGTCAGCCTTGACCACTTGAAAAAGTTTGAGTAGATTGAGCATCACACATGGCAAATCTCACTGTCATGTTTCATACCTTCATTGCTGTTTGATAAAATACCTTCTTTATTTGTTAATGACTCTTTCTCTCTGCTTTCCTTTGTGCAAATGCATTTGGCATGGTTGTGCATATTTGTGCACTAACTATTAAAATAATATTGGTTTGTGGCACCAGTTTAGACACTTAATTATGGCTTGACTTCTACAGACGTGGCTGATGAGGGAGATGATGGTATTAAACTTAGAGCACAAAGGTGACGTGCTGAGGAGTCCAGGATGTTTGTGGCTCTCCTCATGAAATGCTATACCTGTAGGCTGCTGCAGGGGGAATATACTGGGTGTCAGTATAAGACTGAGGCTTGGAACAGATTAGCCAAGGCTGTCTCCAGTGCAATTGGCATCCCATGCCCTTCAAAGAATTGACATCACCACTTTAATGACCTGAAACAGTGCAAGAAGGACCTCCATAGCTGATGGGAGAATGCATTTAGAACTGGTCTCACTCAGTTGTGTAAGTATACTAACCCATCAGCATTAAATTTTGTAAATTGGAGGAGACAGTCAGGATTGTTATTCATTATACTTTTATGTTTTGTCTTCTCTTCTTTTCTATTGTCCAGCTTGAAGACATTGCAGCAAACAGGGAGATGCACTAAGACAGGTTAAATCACCTCAGAGAGGTACAGGTTACATATGCATCATGTCTTAATGTAGGCCTAATGACTATTCTAACTATATGCAATAATAGTTGCATTTATGATATCATAGCAGTGCAACTGATTAATGGTGCAATAGATCATACCTGGATGTGTTAACAGTATATAGATAGCACAATCATAAATGCATATTTTATTTATTTTTTATTTATATATTGGCATTTATTTCCAGGGATAGTCCACTGGGCTATTAAGGGACCATTTTCAGTGGAGGCCCGGGTAGAAAAGCTCCACAGAATACAAGTAAATATAACACGCATGAACAATTAGTTAACATTATACACAGTAACTACAATAACAAGCAAGTTAACTCAAATGAATATTAGTCAAAGATGATTATTAGACATTTTGGTGAAATTCACACAAATATTCAGTGTCTGGCAATTAACAGCTGTAGGAAAATAGAGGATGAAGACAACACAGTAACATGCCATAGATCTAATTCTCTCACTTTTTTGTCTCACCCCACCCCTTCTCTCTCATTTTTTTGTGGAATATTTTACATGGCTTAAAAAATGACACACAGCACATAGGTAGACCAACCACTGTGGATTGGTCTACCATCCCTTCACAGGTTGTCACCTCAATACCCAGCATTTCAGGGTCCCAAGATGTCAGCACTACCTCCGTACCTCCTGCCCTACTTTCCCATCTGCATCAGGTAGCTCTGCTCTGATAGCTGATGCACTGGTACCCTCCAGAAGTAGTAGTAGTGGAGGTGGTGATTTAGTCACCTAGCAAGACCTGATAGGGTTGTTTGAGGGTATCATGGAAAGCAGACTCTGTGCCCAAATTTGCCATGTAGAAAAGGTGCTTTGTCATAATCCCAAGATGATGCCACATTGAGCACTGACACAGGAAACTGAGGCAGAAGACACTGATGACAGTTCTGAGGGTGAGAACTAGAGTCTCACTGTTCTCAGGCTTGATTTGGGTGTGTCTTTCATGTCCCCTACCTATCCCAGTCATGGTGTCCCCCCATCCTTTTCTGTCCAACTGCATCCCTGTCTGTCTTGGTTGCTATGCATGTCTGTGTCTGCTTCCTCACCAAACTTACCTACCTGATCCTCATATTCCTAAGCCCCTTCCCAAAATTCCTCTCTCTTTGAAAGTAAAAAATAAATAAAAATGGGCACCTGTCCCACAACAAAACAAAACAAAACAAACAAAAAAAAAAAAAAAAAAACAAAAGACCCATGCTTAGCTCTTCACTTCACATATGTATCTTCTTGACACACTTGATTTGGTACAGCTGGTTCTACAACATTATTCTGTTGTTGTCACTTACTCTTGGTGTGGTGAGAGTCCAAATTCAGCCAATTTTGTCGTCTCTTCTACATTTATGTTGTGAAGAAGTAGTCCTCTCCTCCACCTTCCTGCAAATTCCTCTGTTCATTTCCCTGTGTCCTTCTCTCTGACTGCCCCTCCATTTCAGCACTTTCCTATCAACCCCTTTTTCACACTTTTATTCTGGTCAAAAAATAGAATCACACACAACACATATGGCCAGAAATGGCTCATAAGAAAGCCTTCACTTTTTGTCCTCAGCATTTGCATGGAGTTTGACGTCATACACCAACACCAAATGACAAGGAATGGCTGTTCATGTCCTATGCCAAAACCTGGCCAGTTGTTTCCATCATCCTCAGTAGTCTGGTTATCCCCATGCAAAGGTGCTCAAATGTGCTACACAATTGGATTCAGAGTAAAGACAGAATAAAGGAGATACTTTGTAACAGTTCTTTAACTACTGGATGTGCAACTTCTTCTGTGGAGTGTGGGCATAAATCACTTGTCTGAAGTTTCCATTTTTGGCCATAGCATCAAGAGTTCGATTTCAGATGTATGGAACATTATTTCTTATGGTGATGTTATACTTCCTTGATATGTTTCATGACATACATGTTAATTTTTATCTAGTTATGACCTATAATTAACAGATTTTGTATACTGTTGCAGAAAGCATTTGCAAACACATCCATGACCATAAGGAAGAATTAGTAAACCACTCTTATTCTACTCTTGTTTTAATCAGGTTTTGTCACTTCTTCATCCCCAGAGCCATCAGTTAATGATATAGAATATGACAGATGAATAATGAGGACACAACATAAAGAGGTGCATTAATGACCTATAACACCACCCTTGATATCTGTCTGCCCATCTCTCTCTCTCTGTCTTCACCCCTTCTGTCTTACCTCTTTGTACTGCTAATTATTAATTATGCTGATGGATGTAAATGTAATCTTATGACATTTTCATATTGTCATGACTTTGTTGAAGACAAATACCTACATCTTCCATTTGTTGATTAGGTTATCACTGTCACTTCAATAGTGTGATTTTGACATGCAAGAAGTAGGATTTCCTTTGTGATATCTTGAGATAATGATCAAGTCTGTAAACATAATATTTCATCTGGACAATGATTCAAATCCATCATTTGGTGAAACTCCTACTGCCTGTAATTATAATTGTCTTTTCTGTGAATGTGCTGCCTATATATCTGGCTACCTCCCTTCTGTTTTATCAGTTGTAGGCCTCAGCATTTGCATGATGTCTGGAAATGAGTAAGTGTAGTATGTGTTGCTAAATGTCATTGCAAAATGTGGTGAGTTTTTGCCTTACACTACTGTTATAGCATTGGGATCTCAAGCAATGTTGGGACACCAGCTTATAGAAATCTTCTCTGAGCAGCATGTGTGAACAATCTTTTATGTGAATGCCAGTAACATAAAATAATGGAAAGCTGCATGGAGACACAATGCCTGGCTAAAAGAGCATCAGCCAAGATAAGGTAGTGCTTACGAATACTTCCTCACTTTATCAAGGCATAATTATTAATATAAGCAAATATTTATGTTGAAAATAATTCCTCTAATAATCAAATGTCAGACAACAGATGCAAGTTAGCTATAAGACTTCACAGTTTTTTTTTTATAATTGTTAGCTGAGCTACTTGTTAGGAAAAAAATAGAATGGAAAGGTCACAGCAGCCTGAAACAAGGGTCACACACTGACATACACTGATGTATTGTAACAGCAGGAATGGCTCTTCTATTAGAAGTTGTATAAAACATGTATTAATCAATACTTTTCTATTTCTATCAAAACATTCCTAAACTATATGTGTAAAGAATGCAAATAACGTAAAATGCGTGATTTGTAAAATGTACATATATACCATAAACATCAAAGAATCAGGAAACGTATATTATTCTGTTTCATACATTATCTATAGAATGAATGACAGGAGCAGTTGTGCCTTGCATATACATGCTGCAGACTTTATATGAAGTTTATTAAGCTTTTGTATTATATTACTTTGTAAGTTGCAAATTTTCATTAATTCTGAATTATTCAACAATAGCAATCATGTAAACTGCAGCTGTAGCAATAATAAATACTCTTTCTCATTAGAAATGTTATGATAAGACAATTAAGCAGTAAGAACATATGATGACAAAGCAAGCTGAAGCAAGAAATGATCACTCTGCACTTGTTACCAAAAAAGGAAAACTTGTTGTATAGCAATTCTACAAAAATAGTCTGTTGTAATTGTAAAACAACTTTTAAAATAGCTGCATTGCATGACATGACCAACTTAGGACACAATGTATATCTAAAGAGGCAGGACTGCATTTGTCAAGAACTGTATAAAAGTCCTGTACTCAATGATGCATTTTGTCAGTCAGTCAGTCAGTTAGGCAAATTAGCTAGTCAAGGAATAATATGGCCCTGGGATGCCTTACTTTGCTGATAATTTATTTTTCTTGTTCTTCTAACTGCCTGTATTTTTTCCTCATAGGTACAGTGCTTGTAGATACATTTACAGTTTTGGTGCCAAAACCCAGGAGGAAGCAAAGCAGAAAGTGCAGAGGTTGGAAAGTTGAAGTATAGTTGAAATATTGCAGAAAGGTCTTGGCTATTAAAAGTCAGCGCGTGAAGGAAGAACAAAAATAATCCAAAAGGTTGGATCAGTTTTCCTCCAGGGAGTGAAGGAAGAACAAAAATAATCCAAAAGGTTGGATCAGTTTTCCTACATGGAGTCTCATCCACAGAAAAAGGAAGGTGGAAAATACAGGCTGTCCAGCTAACTCCCAAGATGGGATTTCCACACTGCTGAATTAGTGTGAGACTCTAGTCTTTCTGTTGTTTGTAGAATGGACTAAAGCTTTGTTCTCCTATAGTTACATGTGTAATCTGTAATTTATGAGGCATGCAGTTAGAGGAATGTGCATAGTATTATGATTTTTAAATGTGGTAGGGCTAAGGCATTACAGATGTTATTGCAACCAGAAACTATTAGATCTGAGAAACTGAATTTTAAAAGTAACAGTATTAGAGATTTGAGACAGCAACCCATCTCTGCTAGGTTATCCCATCAAATAGTGAACAGGACTCGAACAAGGATGAAAGCAATGTATTTATTAATACACAAAAAAATTAATTGAAAACTGGTAAGCGCTTTCATCTGCATTGCAGACTTCATCAGTCTGATGAAGTCTTAAATGCAGATGAAAGCATTTACCAGTTTTCAACATCCTTGTTCGAGTCCTGTTCACTATTTGACTGGATAACCTAGCAGAGACAGGTTGCTGTCTCACTATTTGATTCTGTTGTTGTGTTCATTTGTTGTGGTTTAGTATCAGTATTAGAGATTTAAATGAGTGGCCACGGTGGTGCAGTGGTTAGCATTGCCACCTCACAGTAAGAGGTTCTCCAGTTCAATCCTCGGCTGGGGTGTCTTCTGTGCGGAGTCTGCATGTCCTCCCTGTGGTCACGTGAGTTTCCTCCGGGTGCTCTGGTTTCCTTCCACATCCCAAAGACATGCTGTAGATGGATAGGACCTTCTAAATTGGCCCTAGGTGTGAGTGTGCACCTTCTGTGGAAGGTTGGGCACCAGGCTGGCAACTCTACATCGTAAAACTCCACTGCCAGTCATGAGCGGACAGGTGATCAACTGTGGCAACCCCTAATCAGGAAAATTCAAACGAAGAAGAAAATGAAGAAGTATTAGAGACTGAAATCAGGAGTTTATACTGGAAAAAGTACGTGTAACCAGATCTAGAAACATATATTTATTAAGATTTACTAAACCATATCAAGAAAAAAGTCTCAAGGGGAATCTGAAAGTGTTACTGAGGAAAGGTCTCAAGAAAAATCTGACAGTTTTGTTTCATTCTCTGAAGGAATAGAGATGTCAGATTCTAAAAAGAATACCCCAGAGAAAGCTAAGGCATTGAGGTTAATTTTATCTCCTAATTTTCACAAATTTGAAGAACTTATAAATCAAGCAGATAGTCCAGGTGGTGATAATTCACAAACAGGAGATCCACAATTTTTATTAGATATTATTCATGAATGGGTCAGTCAGAAGCAACAAAGGATGGAAAAAGAGAAGTCTTATTTATAAACTGCCTTCTTTGATTTATTAGTTTACAGAGTAAGGAAAACCAAATCAAAATAAAAGAGATTTTATTAAGAAAACATTCATTCCAGCTCTCTTACAACAGTTTTTTTTGTACATTAGAACAACATAGGACTATAGAAGCGTTGTCAAAAAGATGTTCACATTTACGTGAGAGCATAGAAGAATCAGACAGACAGGTAAAAGAGAAAGCAGATAAACTAAAAGCTTTACATAATGAAATGAAAGAAAAAGAACACTAATGCCACATGCCCAGATTTGGGTAAGAGACCACTTAGATACATATTTAATAGATACAGAAACTGCAGTTAGCATTACTACAAGAGCATTCCCAGGAACAAGAACTATAAACTTAGAAGGGTTGGGAGGAAAAATCTCTCAAGCTCAAGTAAGTCTCCATGTAGAAACAAAGATAGGGGAAGACACCTTCCAGTATGCATGGATATCAGGTCCTCATCTACAAAACATCATTGCAAATGATATCTTAAAACAAAGAGGTTACATTATAGATTTGTATAACAGAGACTTGATTAAGGTATCATTAAATGAGGTATTAATCATATCTGAAGCATTATGCAAATATAGTGTCAAAGACCCAGGACAGTATGATTTAGTTGAGTTATTAAAAATACCAAAGCAAGAGTTGGCTCAGCTAATTTATTGCTATCAGGATATTTTTGCCAGACATAGGAATGATTGTGGGCAAGTCCCTGACTTTATTCTTAAAGTAAGAGGCATTCCCAAGAAACCTATAAAACAATATCTAGTGAAGAAAGAGGCAGAACAGGCAATACTGAATACTGTGAAAGCTTTAGAAGCTCAAGGGGTAGTGAGAAAAGTTAATTCACCAGCTAACAGTCTATACTGGCCTGTACAGAAGCCAGATGGAAGTTATCGTCTTACTGTTGATTACAGAGACCTTAATAAGGTGATACTTCATTCTTTGCCAATAGCAGGAAGCATGCCTGATCTTATTGGTCAGATTCAGGAAAAAAATGAATATTTCTCCACATTAGATGTGAGTAATGGTTTCTGGAGTATTATTCTAGATAAAGACTCACAATGCAAATTTGCTTTTACTGTAGAAGGCCAACAATATACTTGGACAAGAATGCCTCAGGGCTTTCATAATGCTCTAACAGTTTTTCATCATGTAATGCAGGAAATACTAAAACCACTGGAATATAGACATTCTATTATTCAGTACGTGGATAACATACTTTCAGGAACAGAAACTGAAAAGCAACACTTAAATGCATTAGCAGAAATTTTCCAAGCAATAAGACAATCAGGATTACAGTGAACCCTAAAAAGATTCAGTTTATGAAAAATTATCTTACCTTCTTGGGTGTCACAGTATCAGCAGGACAAAGAAGCATTAGTGAAGACAAAAAGCAACTAATCAGACAGTTAGCAGTTCCAGTTACTGTCACAGGGTTAAGGCAAGCCTTAGGAATCTTTGGATTCTCAAGGGAATGGATACCAGATGATACAGGAAAAGCAAAACCCTTGACTGATATGCTTAAAGGGAACAAAAAGGGAGATTAACTTCTCAACTGGAATGATGAGTCGCTAGCAGCTTCTCTAAGGTCAAGAAAGAACTAATTTCTGCACCTGCTTTGGGTGTCCCAGAAAGAGATAAAGTGTTCATCATACAGTTTGGACACAATGGTCTAACTATGATGGCCATAGTGTTGCAAAAAAGAGGATCTCAATGTCAGGTTTTGGGTTATTATTCCAGAGATATGAGTCCAGTTGAGAAAGGAATGAGAATGCGAGAAGCAAGCCATCATAGCAGAATGGTGTACTGAAGTAACATGCCATATGATTCAGGGCTCTCCAGTTGTGCTGCAGGCCAAACATACGCCAGTGAAATATCTGTTAGAAGGAAATCCAAAGGACATGAGTAATGCATGACTCGGTAGAATCACTGCAAGTCTTGCAAGTCAGGAAGGAGGAATCAGAGTAGAAATCCCTCGGATTAAGTTTTTACCAGAACTGTTTAATTACCAAGGGGAATCTCATGAGTGTTCTGACTTGGAAAATGAAGAAGAACACTTTAGGGTGGGCACCCAAACTATTGGAGTGTCAGAATTGTATACAGATGGATCCAGATTCTGGAGCTCTGAAAGAGGGTGTTTTGTTACAGGATGGGCAATATACAATGCAGAGACCAAAGAACACAAGAAGGGTAGTCTCCCAGGGGGGTGCTCAGCACAAAGGGCTGAACTAGAAGCATTTAAACAAGCCTTGTTATTGCCCAGACCTGTAAACATTTATACAGACAGTGAATATGTAGTCCGAGTCTTAACATCATCTCTTCCTATTTGGGCAAGGAGAGGTTTGATTACAGCTGATGGTAAACCAATCAGTCGTCAGGAAGTGTTGACAGAAATTTGTAGTTTGATAAAAGATGACAATCCTTCTACAGTGAGTATAAATAAAGTCAAAGCTCACACCAAAAATGAGGTACACAGTCAGGCTAATAAAATAATAGATCAGCTAGCAAAAGAAGGGGCCCTTGACTCCAAAGAAACTTATCCAATACAAAATGTTCCTCAATACTGGGCATGGGAAACAAATGACATAGAAGAAAAACAAATAAGGGAAATGGTGCAAAATATTTTTAATAAGTGCCAAATACAAATGGACTTACTTCTAAATCCTTTACCTTTACATTGTACAGTTTACTTTTGTAAAGACCAGTGTACAGAGTATGAACATAGAGTGGACAGTGAGGTAGGTAAAATTACCCAAATCCAGTGTGATGGGATCATAATAACACCTACTGTATGTGGATTAACAGTGACAGGAACAGATGAACTGAAGCCATTATGAGGTCCTGAATTTGAACAAGGTACTCATATGACCTTAAATCCAAAAACAAACAAAGATAATCAACAGTTAGGAAGCTTAGTAAAAATTCTAAGAAAACAGCCAGACATCATTAAGAAAGAGAAAATAGAAGTACAAGGAAGTGAATGGAAATGGGTTAGATTTCCAGAACCTTGGTTGGTATCAGGAAAATTCAGAAAAGGTCCATTACATAGAGTACAAACAATTGAGCCTGAAAAAGGAAAAATGTTAACTTATTATCATAATTTCTTAGGTCATCCAGGAAGGGAAAGACTACAATAAATTGTTAGTTCTAGATTTAAATGGGAAGGAATGACAACAGACATCCAAAATCATGTAGATAGATGTGTCACATGTGCCTTGCACAATGTGGGAAAATGAAATAGGAGAAAACAATATAGACTCCCACAAGCATTGGGACCCTGGGAAAGGGTACAAAGGAATTTTGTAGGACGTCTTCCAACAGCACCAGGAGGGTTTCATTTCTTACTTACTTTGATAGATGAATATGCTGGATGGGTGGAAGCTCATCCGACAAAAAAAGAAGATGCAAACTCAGTAGTTAGAATAATAAGTGAAAGGATCATTCCAATATGGGGAGTGCCCTGAGAAATATATACTGATCAAGGGACTCACTTCACTGGAAAAGTGACAAAACAAATGTGTAAAACTTGGGGAATCAAGCAAAAGTTTCATACTCCTTACCATCCTCAGAGTTCTGGAAAAGTCAAAAGAGCTAATAGAACTCTTGAAGGAAGGATTAAAGAAAATGATTTCTGAGTATGGGAATCACAGGGTAAAACATTTACCCAACATTTTGATTTAGATGCAAAATTCTTCTCAGGGATATGGGTTAACTCCACATGAACTAATGATGAGTTGACATATGAATTTACAAGCAGAAGAAATCCCTTATGGGTTACCATTAGAAGAAAGAAAATTGTGGGACCAGCTCCAAGACCAAATCAGTTGGGCAAAAGGGAGAGTCTGGGAAGCTGGCCAAGCCCATAATCTAGAACTGTGTAAACAAAATGAGATTTGGGAAGTGAGGGCGGTACAGTTGGAACAAGAAGGTCTTGTAATGGTCCGTCAGTTTGGAAACACAAGTAAATGGGATTCAAAATGGATAGGATCCTACATTGTTACCAAAGTGGGGTTAGTGGCTGTACAAATCCAGCCATATAAAAATCAGCCACCAAAAAATGGTTGAATTTATAAAGATCATGTTAAAAGTTTAAAACGGAGAGGAGAAAATTGAATAACTTATAAATATAATAACTGACATAAAGGGACATAATATCAGATGCAACAAATAAGAACACAATTCTTTTTTCTTCCAGAAAATATCGAATCATGAAAATCCTGATATTAATCATGATCCTGACAAGTTTTTACTCATCCATACAAGGAAAGACAAACTTCAATACCTTTACCAAATCACTGCAAATGTACTCAGAAACATTGAATGCTAAACA
The DNA here is from genome assembly GCF_019279795.1 of Protopterus annectens. Classification (NCBI taxonomy): domain Eukaryota; kingdom Metazoa; phylum Chordata; order Ceratodontiformes; family Protopteridae; genus Protopterus; species Protopterus annectens. Next base: position 1,731,757,691 of record NC_056732.1, read on the forward strand.
ATTTTGGATCTGTGCTGAGATACCACAAGATGCAAACAGTGGAATTCCATTACCACCTATTCCATTTACCTTCTGGAAATGCTGAACCTCACAAATCAAAACTGGGTTCCAAGAAATAACTCTTTCCGAAAGACACATCTTTTCTTGAGGCTTGTCCATACAAATGTGACTGCTAATGTTTGTTTATGAGGAGAAGGAACAAGTAATCACCCATTTCTTGGGAAAAGTCCTTGTAGTATTATTTATGCTACCCAAGATGCCAGTGAACAATGTTTTGAGCATTTTAGTAATGAAACTTGCTGGACATTTAAAAAAGCAAGAATTACACATTGGGTTACACAATGGATGGTTCCAATTCAAACAGGCATATATTACATATGTGGTAATAAAGCCTACAAATGGCTTCCTGGGAACTGGACTGGATTGTGTTATTTGGGACATGTAATTCCATCCATTACACATGCTACAACATTACCCAATTCTAATATTAGAAATGTTGGATTAAAAAGACATATTAACATAGAAAAATGGATGTAGGAGATGATGTCCTTGCAGGAGCAGCAATTTTTCCATTTTATGGAGCAGGGAAAGCTATTTGGGAAATTAGAAAATTGGCAGGATTATTGGAGGAATTAAGTAGCAATAGAAGAAGTTACTTTAGAAATGACTGCCATGAGAATTATGGTCTTACAAAACCGCATGGCATTAGATTTTGTTCTTGCTAGTAAAGGAGGTACTTGTGCAGTAATAGGAGAGGAATGTTGTACTTATATTCCTGATAATGAACCTGAAATCAGGAGCCACCTCAAGCTAACTGAGGAAGTTGCTCAAAAAGCACAAATAGAAAAAGAAACATAGTTATTGTAGCTGCGTGGTTCTATCAGTAGCTTGGAAGGAAAAATAATGCAGCTTATACTGGTCATAGTTGGCATTTTAGGATGTATAAGCCTAGTAATTGTTGTCAGCAAGTGTGGAATCGAATGTGTAAGATGGCAAGCAGTACAGGTTTTGACAGTGGACCAAATGCATCAGGATCAAGACATTGTACGATTATGAAGTACTCTGAACCAATGAAACTTGATAATATGCACTAAACAAAATCAACAAACATGAGTTATCATGTCTGTTCAGGGAGAACTGTTATAGCATTGGGATCTCAAGCAATGTTGGGACACCAGCTTACACAAATCTTCTCTGAGCAGCATGTGTGAACAATCTTTTATGTGGATGCCAGTCACATAAAATAATGCAAAGCTCCATGGAAATACAATGCCTGGCTAAAAAAGCATCAGCCAAGGTAAGATAGTGCTTATGAATAATTCCTCTCTTTATCAAGGCATAATTATTAATATAAGCAAATATTTATGTTAAAAATAATTCCTCTAATAATCAAATGTTAGACAACAGATGCAAGTTAGCTATAAGACTTCACAGGTTTTTTCTTTTTATAATTGTTAGCTCAGCTACTTGTTAGGAAAAAATAGAATGGAAAGGTCACAGCAGTCTGAAACAAGGGTCACACACTGACATACACTGATGTATTGTAACAGCAGGAATGGCTCTTCTATTAGAAGTTGTATAAAACATGTATTAATCAATTATTTTCTATTTCTATCAAAACATTCTTAAACTATACATGGAAAGAATGCAAATAACGTAAAATACACGATTTGTAAAATGTACATATATACCATAAACATAAAAGAATCAGGAAATTTATATTATTCTATTTCAAACATTATCTATAAATGAATGACATGAGCAGTTGTGCCTTGCATATACATGCTGCAGACTTTATATGAAGTTTTTCTTGAGATTTTGTATTATATTACTTTGTAAGTTGCAATTTTTTATTAATTCTGAATTATTCAACAGTAGCAATAATGTAAACTGCTAAAACTGTAAAAATGTAAAAGGTTAAGAAGGGATGTGATGATTAGTTATCAGCAGTATGCTTTCATGCCAGGAAAGAGCACTACAGATGCGATGTTTGCTCTGAGATTGTTGATGGAGAAGTACAGAGAAGGTCAGAAGGAGTTGCATTGTGTCTTTGTGGATTTAGAGAAAGCATATGACAGGGTGCCTAGAGAGGAGTTGTGGTATTGCATGAGGAAGTTGGGAGTGTCAGAGAAGTATGTAAGAGTGGTACAGGATATGTACGAGGGTAGTGTGACAGCGGTGAGGTCTGCAGTGGGGGTGACGGATGCATTTAAGGTGGAGGTGGGATTATATCAAAGATCAGCTCTGAGCCCTTTCTTATTTGCAATAGTGATGGGCAGGTTGACAGAAGAGATCAGACAGGAGTCCCCGTGGACTATGATGTTTGCAGATGACATTGTGATCTGTAGTGAGAGCAGGGAACAGGTGGAGGAGTCCCTGGAGAGGTGGAGATATGCTCTAGAGAGAAGAGGAATGAAGGTCAGCAGGACTAAGACAGAATATATGTGTGTGTGAATGAGAGGGAGGATAGAGGAATGGTGAGGATGCAGGTAGTAGAGGTTGCGAAGGTGGATGAGTTTAAGTACTTGGGATCAACAGTTCAGAGTAATGGTGAGTGTGAAAGAGAGGTGAAGAAGAGAGTACAGGCAGGATGGAGTGGATGGAGAAGAGTGTCAGAAGTGATTTGTGACAGACAAATACCAATAAGAGTGAAAGGGAAGGTCTACAAGAGGGTAGTGAGACCAGCTATGTTATATGTGTTGGAGACAGTGGCATTGACAAAAAGGCAGGAGTCAGAGCTTGACGTGGCGGAGTTGAAGATGTTAAGATTCTCACTGGGTGTGACAAGGATGGATAGGATTAGGAATAAGTATATTAGAGGCTCAGCCCAGGTTGGAAGGTTTGGAGACAAAGCCAGAGAGGCAAGATTACATTAGTTTGGACATGTGCTGAGGAGGGATGCAGAGTATATTGGGAAAAAGATGCTAAGGATGAAGCTGCCAGGTAACAGGAAAAGAGGGAGGCCTAAGATAAGGTTTATGGATGTGGTGAGAGAGGACATGCAGGTGGTTGGTGTGACAGAGCAAGATGCAGAGGACAGGAAGAAATGGAAACAGTTGATCTGCTGTGGCGACCCATAATGGGAGCAGCTGAAAGAAGAAGAAGAATCAATAATGTAAACTGCAGCTGTAACAATAATAAATACTCTTCCTCATTAGAAATATTATAAGACAATTAAGCAGTAAGAACATATGATGACAAAGCAAGCTGAAGCAAGAAATGATTACTCTGTACTTGTTACCAAAAAAGGAAAACTTGCTGTATAGCAATTCTACAAAAATAGTTTGTTGTAATTGTAAAACAACTTTTAAAATAGCTGCATGACCAGCTTAGAAGACATTGCATGACATGACCAACTTAGAACACAATGTATATTTAAAGAGGCAGGACTGCATTTGTCAATAACTGTATCAAAGTCCTGTACTCACTGGTGTATTTTGTCAGTCAGTCAGTCAGTCAACCAAATTAGCTAGTCAAGGAATAATAAAAACTCTACTGGCCCTGGGATGCCTTGCTTTGCTGATCTTTTTTTTTTTGTTCTTCTAACTGCCTGTACTTTTCCTCATAGGTGCAGTGTTTGTAGATACGTTTACAACTACATTGCCACAATTAGCATAGAGAAAATAACAATTCATCTGCTTTGGTATAGTAAATAAAGTTAGGGTAATAAACTGTGGTACACTCACTCTTCCATATGTATCACACTGCTGGATATCACGTAACTTGTAACTGCTGCCTACAAAATGCTTTTATCCAACATGTGAGTGTCTTTTTCAATATATGATTGAAAATTGGTACAGCATGAGCACCTCTGTAGTGATATAAGCTAAGCAAGGTGTCTGTTAAGTTTTATTTCTACTGGCAAAGGTTTGAATCCTGGCATATGCTATTTAGTAATGTAATTTTTCTCCATATTTATATTACTTGTGTATGTGTGTGCTACCTATGTTATCCATAAAGTACCATCCTCATGTCAACATCATGTTTCAAATTTCCTGCACCTTCTTTAACTATCAATCTATATATGTGGATGTATTTGTTATTTCCACTCCTGTACCTTCTCTAGTCCTATATCACTTAATAGTATGGTGCAGGATTCATTCTTAGTGAGGAAACAAGTAACACAAACATCCCTTACAGGTATTCATAAATGTGCCATAACACAAACTGTTATGTGTCTCCATCTCTGTGTCACTCATTGCCTCTTCTGTCTCACCACATTATACTGTAACATGTTTCATAGGCTGATGGATGACACGGTCACCTTATATCATTTGGCTACTGTCTTTACTGTGATGAAGCATAATGTCCACACTCCACAAGACAGCCTGCCCTATACACACAGTTAGGATATGTACTGAGTCATAATAATTATTGAAAAATACATACCATCCTTGCTATGTTTAACAAATTGTATACCCAATTAAATTGTGATTTCAATTTAAGCATGTCTGACATATAATAGGTATAAATGATTATCTTAGTAGGCATTACTGATACTATTTGGACATTCAGCATACTTAGGATGGTCATTCTTATGTAGTCTAAGAGCCACAATCACAATTAGTTGTGATAAAATCGCATTGTGATACCCTTTGTAAAATGATCTGCATACTGGACTCAAACCTTGCTGCAACTCTGCTTTTTCATTTAGCTCACTGAGCTTACACCTTATGACACAGGAAAAGCTAGTTAACAGGCAGATTTTCTCCACTTAGTACTGCCCAGAATGCTGAAGGCTGCACCTCACCTCTAAACCTTTTTGTGTTACAGAAGGGTCACTTAATGTTTTCACTTTTTTCCTTCAGAAGTGAACCCTGTTTGCTTGCCTTCTAATGTTGCACAAACAGGGAAAGTGATCACAATTCATTTTTGAATTAAGCTTTAGCCGTAACATGTGAAAGGTATTCTACAACATGTAAAGTGTATACATGAGATGTTAACAAGATATGTTCTACATGAAATCACAGTCACAACATTTTCTCCCTGCCCCTTATTTGTGCAAAGGTTGGCAAGGAGCACCACTAAATACTGCTACTTCAATGTACAAGTCCAACATTTCAAGGTATAATTATGCATGCACTAACATGCTTCCATCTGCACAAATGAACTTGAGGAAGAGATTTTGAAAAAAAATAATATTATTACTGGATTATATTACTTCATTACATGGAAATTGCTTAATGTACTCATGTGAAATGCAGTGAACTGTGTGGTTAACAGAACACTTCATTCTGGATAGTTGGGTCTGCACTGCAGCACTGATGCTTACAAATGACATACAAACACATAGAGCCTTGACACACATGATTCATCATTACTCTGCCCTACTGCATTGGAACATTAAGAATAGTTTTGTATTGACAGTACATATTGACCATGAACATGTACCATTACTAATATTAGTAGCATTCATTAAGGTATACATACCATCATCATAACCTGATGATCCATGAGTGTTTCAGTGTCCATCCTGTGTTTCTCAAGTGTGCACAACACAGGTACACATCAGTCTCAGTTCTGTACTATACATTAAAGACATTATAGCTGACCTAAGTCAGCAGTATGTATTTATTATTGCTCATAAAGTTGCACTTACTACTTCATATCAACAAGCATGGCTTTGGACAAGACCTTCAGCATCACAATATCTTCTCTGACACAGGAAGAGATAATAAATCTGTCTAGACTGCATTGTCACATGGTGGAAGTCAAACTTGTGCGGTGGCACCTGCGTTAAGTACTCTGCCCTCTAGGTCATATAAATAAGTAGGAGGTTCTAATCTCACAGTAGAAAATTGGGTGTATGTGGGATAATAATAGTCATGTAAATGTGACCTTACATAGTGCTGGCTTCACTAAAATACTAGCTGGAGAAATTTTTACACTGCAGGGTGAGTCCACATCACTGTCCGACTCTTTTTCCAACATCATCTCTTCTGACACACAACACTGATATAATCCTCTACAAAGTGCATTCTCTCAATGTAGAAGTCAGACTTGTGCAGTGGCACTTGCATTAAGTACTGTGTCCTCTAGATTTTGTAATGTAGATAGATAGATAGATAGATAGATAGATAGATAGATAGATAGATAGATAGATAGATAGGAGGCTGTAATCTCACAGCTGTCAACTTGTGTGCATGTGGGTTGGGTATGGTGTAATATCAATATAACCTTATGTACTGCTGACCCCACTGAAATAGTAGCCTGGAGAAACTTTTACACTGTTGGGTGAGTTCACATCAGAGTCAGACCATTCTCCCAACCTCATCTTCTCTGCAACACAACACAGATGTCATCCTTTGTAAACTGCACTCTCACACTGTAGAAGTCAGACTTGTGCAGTTTCACTTGCATTAAGTATAATGTCCTCTAGACTGTGTAACTACAGAGGTTGGAGCTTCTAATCTCACAGCAGTCAACTTTTGGGTTGTTTACAGAGTTGGGTCAATATAACCTAATGTACTGCTGGTCTTACCAAAATAGTAGCCTGGAGAAACTTTACTTGCCTTTGTTTACCAGCAGACTCTGACTGTTAGAGAAATAAACCCTTTTCAGCAGAGGCCCACATACACAAAATGGAATGACAATATTAGTACTTAGCAGCACACTTACAATTTAGTTCAGACAAACATTTGATTTTTTTATATTAGTACATTCAAAGTGGCTTACATTAAAAGCCAGTGTTACTGTTAGGGATTAAGTGAAAAAGAGGTAGCTCCTAGGAGTGTTAGGCAAGGCAGCTTGGAATAGTTTGGTTATTAGTATTTTAGGCTTTTAGTTGAGTGAGGATGAGAGATGGTCACATTTTTGGTTTACCCTGTAGGGGTGTAAGATCAAAGCCATGACCCTCTTAGAAATTAAGTAGAGGTTTGAACTGTGAGATTGTATCTACCTGCCTCAGGGTTTGGGACAGTTTACTCAGAGAAATAGTTTGTGTAAAGTGAGTCTCCACAGCTGCCACTTGATTTGGTGGTGGTTGTCAGATGTTTAAGGCTTGTGCATAAGTTTCTGGAGGTGGGGAATAGTGTTTTAGGATGTTCTGCCATGAAGGGCCATTTTCTGCTTTATTAATGAGCTTGTCTGCAGTACGTAGTTGATTGTATAAGACATGTTGAGGAAGTTCTAACCAGTCTAGTTTTTTTAAAGATTCACTGTGGTATATTTGACTATTATGCTTCATAGCAAATTTTGCAATGTTATTGTGGCATGTCTCTAATTTTAAGAAGCTTGAGGGCTGACAACTATTGGGGATGCATGCAGTTGGATCAGAAGGAGATATGTGGTAGCAGTAGTTTTATTAGCTGAGGCTGAGTGGTAGTGGTTGGCTCTATATAGGAGGCCTAGAGGAGGATTATCTGCAAAGTGAAGGATTTACTGTAGAAAATCTAACTCTGATAACATCACAACAAGATAGAGCAATATATCCCAGAGTTAAGGAGAAACCAGTGGAGAGAGAAACATCTGATCATTTGCAATATGAAGATATTTTGCAGCCTTCCACAGAAGACAGTACAAAGGTTCAGTTGGTACTGTACAGCAAGGGAATGAACAGGAAACTGTGGCAACTCTGACACAGTCAATGAAAGAGCAATGGGTGACACAAGCTGAAACTGAAGAGAATGTAGCACAGGAGGATGCTCTGGAACTTTCTATAGAATGCCCACAGGAAATGGAGAACAAAAAGTGTGCCGTCAGTTTAGAAGTAAATAATCTATGAGAAGAGTTGCTTGATTTAATAAAGATGGACAGACATATTAGCATCAATGAAAGAAATAGACTACAGAAAATCAATAGAATCCAGGAAGTTAGAAGTTTGCTAAAACAAATGAACACAGTCATTAGGAGTGTGCATAAAAATTCATGCAATATAACAAAATAAATACAATATTTTACTGTGCAGCTAAATTAATATCAGATAAAGTCTTCCTACAAAAACACAGGGCAATAAGGTAAAGGAATGAGAGAAATCAAATGCCACCCTGGAAGTATCAGATAGAGAAAACTATAAAGCATTTAAGACAAGAAGTGTCACTGTTAGAAGAGTGTGGAAGAGGGAACAGCTCAACAAAAATACTCATAAAGATAGACATGATAAAAGCAATGAGCAGTATCAGAACAGATCAGATCTATCTTGGACTATCACAAATATTATACTAAAAATAGCACAGGCAGAAATACTTAGAAGATATGCAGATAATTATAAAGAAAAAGTATAAAATAAGCAATTTATTGATGACCCAAGAAAGTTTTATAGATTATTGGGAAATAAGGTAAATGGAATTGAAAGACCACCCAAAAAAGATGTAGATACATGTTGGAGAAGTATCTATGAAGATCCTGTAGAACATAACAAAGATGTTAAATGGATAGAAGAAGTAAAAGAAAGAATAAGAAGTTTAAAGGTGCAGGATATGAAATGGGAAGAAGTAACAGCCAGTGAGATTGAAACAAAATTAAGAAAAGCTCCTAATTGGAAAAAAAACACAGCCCAGATGCAGTACTTAACTTATGGCTAACAGTATTAACATCTTTACATGAAGATTTAGCCATGAGTAAGAACTATTTATATGCACACCCCAAACAGACACCAACCTGGATGACAACAGGAAAATCAGTGCTCCTACTTAAGAGTGAACCTGCAAGCTGTCCTAAAACTATAGACTAATAAGTTGCCTTCTGACAGCATATAAACTATATACTGGAATTGATGCTGACAGAATTTATAGTCATTTAGAAGAAAACTTAATTACGGCAATAGAACAAAAGGGTAACAAAAAAGTCACATGGAACAAAGGATCATTTGTCATTAAATAAAGTCATAATATAGAGCTGTAAAAAGGGGACGAATCTAAGTATGGCATAAACAGACTACCAAAAAGCATTTGACAGTATCCCACATTCATGGGTAAAAGATTACTTAAAAATGTATAAGATACATCTTACACTTATCAATTACACTACAGGGACCAAGAAACAGTGACAAACCAATTTGCAGTTAAGCCATGATAAAGGACAAATTATCATTCCAGGGATAAAAAATCAAAGGGGGATATTCCAGGGTGACTCTTTTTCACTGCTGCTCTTTTGTCTTGCCATTAACCCATTAAGCTGTCTAACTAAACAGATTAGGTCATGACTACAAATTGGTTTTCAGAAAACAACAAAGTGTAAAGACTTCTCGTCTCATTTTGTGGATGATTTAAAACTGTATAGTTCATCTGAAGAGGGACTGAAAGCACAACTGCAAGTGGTCAAAACATTTTCAGATGATAGAAGAATGCCATTTTGTCTTGATAAATGTGCAAAAGCAACCTTTAAAGCAGGAAAACGGCAGCACCAAGAAAACATCAGTTTGGGACAGGAATGTGATATAAAATAACTAGAGTAAGAGGGAGTATATAAATATTTGGGAAGTGATGAAATATCAACAATAAAACACGAAGAAATGTGAATAATCCTAGCAAGGAATATGTTAGAAGACTAAAATGAATATTGAAAACAGCACTGACATCTACAAAGTCCAAACTATTAACCAGTTTTCTCTTCCTGTCCTAACTTACAGTTTTGGAGTGATTGATTGGCCCACAAAAGGTGTTGGATCAGTTCAACGGGAAAACAAGAATGATGTTTCATTATAAAAATAAGTGTATACTAAGACTATATATTCCTGATTCTGAAGGAGGTTTGAGCCACCTTGAAATTGATTGCATATATAGATCTGCAATCTAAGGAGTGCATATATATCTGCTGACCTCACAAGACCCAAACATTGTGAAAGTGTTAAACCATGAGGAGAATAAGTCTAAGATGACTTCCCTGCTTAGTTCAACAGAAGCATATCGGTGTCAAGCTGGAATGGAAATCAAACCAGAAGTAGATAAAAATCAGGCATCAACTGAATGTGCCAAAAAAAACAAAATAAAGAATATAAGGTGAAGGATTAGATGAGAAGGCAAAAAATGTGGAAAATGCATAAATATAGTTGCAAGTACAGAAAACTCTTGGAAAAACCTCATGTTGAAAAGGATAAAATGCAGGAATGGTTAGAGAGGTGAATTTAAGCCATAATATGAAAGGTTAATATTGGCAGCCCAAGATAGTAGATTATATATACTTTGGTTTACAAAGTCCATTGAACATGTTGCCGAAACAGACAAATGTAGGTTTTGTAAAACAGAAATGAAAACAGTTGCACATCTTGATGCTGGCTGTGATATACTAATGGAAGAAGGACTGTAAATGTAGGCGTAGGACTGTGTAGGCATAATAATGTGACAAGACTGTTACAGTCGAGATTGTGCAAACATTATAATAATGAAGTAGCTGAAAAACACTGGAAACATGAGCCAAAAAACATTGAAAATGATGAAGTTTATATCACATGGGATCATCCATTACCAACAGTTCAAAAATAGATGCGAGAAAACCAGAAGACAAAAGTAGCATTGATCATTGAAATCACCACACCCAGTGACTATAGTGTATTACATACAGAGAGACATAGTCATAAAATATCAGGATCTGCAGGCAGAAATGAGAGCCATGTGGAAGAAAGATACCCAGACAGTTCCAATAGTAACAGGAGCAATGGGTCTTATAAAAAAGAATTTACAATCATACTTAGAAATGTTACCGATAAATGTAAATCTGTATGAATTGCAGAAGGAGTCATTACTGGGCACATTGTGGGTACTGCGAAGAGCACTTCTGGCTAACATCAATGACTGAAACAATACTAATTTCATGAACTTTAATCGTACTTTAACGTAGAAATGGGGTCCTTTCCTGTCATGGCATTAGAAACCCAAAAGACTTGGGGCCAGATTTACAAAAGCTTGTATGGAGTTGTAGGGTAGTGTAAGACATCAAACAGGCAATATGTCTGCCATGCGATCCAGGAACAGCCGGCAGGGGTGTGCACAAGAGCTGCTAAAGCTACTCTTGCACGGACAGCGTCATGGTATGCAAATTACCTCTTTTACTAGTGAAAGCTATGCAAATGAGGTAAATTTGTGATCCAGGAAACACTAACCTGTCCGTGGAAGATTAGTGTTATCTGCAGAAATGTACTCTGTTGGTAACGGAGTACCGTTCTGCAAATAGCTAAACGGAGCTATGACAGCTCCAAATAAAGGATGCATACAGTTGAGGAAGCATGCCAATGGCCAAATATAAGGCCATTGGCATTTATAAAAGTTTAAAAATATAAAAATCTAATGTTTTTTCCCCGATCTCCTATGTTTAAGCATAGCACAGCACCGTGCAAACGTGCGGCACTTATAAAAACAAGAAAATAATTTAAAAAAAAGCAAAAATAGGCATTTTCACTAAAAAGCTTATTCTGCCGTGCAGGTAAATGGCAGGCTGAAGACAACATGGCCTCTGAGTAGTGGTTGCTAAGGGGGGGAAGCTCAGTGTCAGAGATGTAACCATGCATTAGTAGGCAATCCTATGCAAATGAGGATATGGATAGTGAATCCCAATTTTCACCAGCATGTGAGCCATGTCCCAAGAGTGTAAGAGTAGGAGTAGGTGAGTAGTAGAGTAGAATATAGGTGACATCATGAGGGGGTGTGTCAGACAGGCTGTAAGCTAATTGGAGCACAGTGGCTTATGTTTGCTTTGAGTTGCTCAGGATTGCAAGAGGCGTGCCTACAGTTGTCCTATTTGAAAACCTCAAACCAAAGGTACACAATGTTAAAAGATAGGAAACTGAAACTCCTTGCAAACATGCCACAGTGTGCGTGCCTGTGCATGTGTTTGCGCTTGTTTGCGCGGCGCTTCCCCCAGGTGGAAACAGAAAGACAAAAGGAAGGAAAAGAAGTAGTAGGAAGTTAACCAAGGAGAACTAGCAGAGCTGCCAGGTGAAATATATCAGAATCAGCCAATTACACAGGCAGCAGACTAGCCCAGCCCAGCCCAGCCCAGGACTTTAAACTCTGCAAACAGCATTCCCCCTTTTTTCCCAAGAACTCTGCAACACTGCAGTATACAAAGAGGGAAAGCTTAAAAAGCTTACGTCAGACAAAATGTTAGGGGCTGCTCTTGCTATCATAAACCAATATGTGCAAGCCACTGCAGGTGGTGATGTTGTGAATGCTACTGAGCAACCCACAGTGAGGAGATAGAGAAGAGTGTACAGACCCAGGGTAACCTACCAGGGGCTACATGAGCTGGAGATAGTGGAGTGCTATAAGGTGGACAGAGACCTCCTACAGCAAATTGTTGAGCTGTGCCAGCCACGCCTCACACACAGAACCAACAGAGGGGAACCCATCCCAGTGGATACCAAGGTATGTGTTGGCGTAAGAATACTAGCTAGAGGTACCTTCCAAAGACCAACTGGTGATATGATGGGTATTTCACAGGCATCAGCATCCAGGGTACTCCACCAGTTCCTGGATGCCATGTCAGCACATGTCGGTGACCACGTATATTTCCCCAATTCCCGTGATTCACTAGCAAGCAATATGTGTCTTTTCTACCAAATAGCAGAATACCCTGAGGTAGTGGGTGTAATAGACTGCACGCACATATGCATCAAAGCACCACCCAGTGAGTGGGGTAGGGTCTACATCAACCACAAGGGCTTCCCCTCCATCAACTACCAGGTCGTGTGCAATGCCCAGGGTATAATAATGGATGTGTGTGCTGGCTGCCCTGGAAGCTATCACAATTCCCACATCTGGCATCAGATGCAGCTGTACCAGAGATATGCCAGTGGGGACATCCCTGATGGTCACCTAGTGGGGGATGCTGGATATGCACTGGAGCCGTGGCTGATGACACCCATCAGAAATGCACACACACCTGAACATGAACTCCATAATGAGGCACACACACAAACAAGAAACATAATTGAGCATGTGTTTGGGATGCTGAAGTCACGGTTACGGTGCCTGGACACATCTGGTGGAGCCTTGCAGTACTCACCAACTACATGTACCCAAATTGTTATGGTATGTGCCATGCTACACAATATGATCTTGTGGAAACAGCTGCAGCAGGTATAGCATGGGGCAGGGCCAAACAGCCCCCACCATTGCCAAGGCCTGCACAGGCACAGCATGACTCGGAGGAACAACCTGAGCCTGCTCCAGTAGGCAGAAGGAGGCATGCCCAGTATGCCTTGGCCTTGGCAAAGAGGCAACGCATAGCACATACACTGACTCAGTAGGAACCCTGGAAATGACACCTCTCTCTGACTCACACATACAGTAAAAGGGATGCCTAACTTGACACTACCTGTTTTCAAACATGTATAGGGAGTGTACTGCATGCATCTGACATAGGCAGCCCTGCAGCACCACCTGAGGCATGAGTGCCCTATTTTAAGCAATATAAAGCACTGCTGTGCACATTTTACCAGTATTGAGCATATTTAAAAACAATTGCGCGTAGCTGTGCATGGTGCTAACCAGAGCAACATCGAGCAACGTTGGGCAAAGTCGGGCAAAACTGAGCAAAGTTAGGTAAACATGCTCACACCTGCTTTACTGTTCCTTAACCAGTCAGGTCTGTCCAGCAGAAAAAAAAGCAGTGACAGGGCTCGAACTCAGGATACTGTGCACAGACACAACTTAAGTCACTCACACATACCAGATGGGGAGGTCACATACCTAACAGTCACAGCCAGCAGGACAATTGTAGACAAATGGAAACACAAACAAATGCTGTATCATGCCCTCTGAAGAGGCATATGAGCAACCTCCCCCCAGGCCTATGCAGACAGATAACAGCAAGCCAGGCAGTATGATGTGGGTTGGGTAGGCTATGAAGTCACAAACTAATATGCATGTAATTGGAAGCTAAGGTCTTTAGTACAGTGGTATGCCTCAAGCCAGTATGATAGGCAACAGTACAGACTGAAATGGAGTACCTGACATAGCAGTGCAGGCCTAGCAAATGTGTATAAGTGTCAGGTGTACCCCTCATCCTATGTACACCCACAGTAACAATCAGGTGTGCCCCCGGGTAGAAATGTACAAATAATAGCTATCCACCCTGTATCTAGAAATGTTGATAAGTCTATGCAAATTGACTCATGGAAGCCCTGCAGTTACAGCATGATTCCTGTCAATGTACAACACAAAGGTGTGCCCTGAATATATATATATATATATATATATATATATATATATATATATATATATATATATATATATATATATATATATATATATATATATATATATATATATATATATATATATATATATATATATATATATATATATATATATATATATATATATATATATATATATATATATATATATATATATATAAATATATATATAAACAAATATATACAAATGTCAGTCAACATATATATGAAAGGTCATAGTGGGCATGCTCACACACTTAAACAAATTTAACAAATGTCAGTCAACAACATACTGAAAGGTCATACTGGGCATGCTCACACACTTAGACCATGTCTGAGTACAGCAGTGGGCCACACATATCTGGCAGTTGCAATTCTTACTCCAGACACATATCACTATTCACCAATCCTGCCTTGCACACACAGTGATATGAAAACTGACCCATATAATATATTGGACCTCTGTCATAATCAAACTATGTAATACAAGTATTTAAGTTGTTCAAAGAAAGTGAAAATCCATAGAAGATCAATGAAACAATGAGAATTCCTAACATTATCCAAGCCATGTTCTGGCAAAAATATTGCCAAACAGTCCATAGAGAACCATGAAGCTTTTTTTAGCTATGTCATAAATATCAGTGTAAACTCATACATGTTTTGAGTCCGTGCAAAGTGTAAATTAATACATGTATATGACTGACATTGCCAACATTTTGTCAGACAGGTTCATACATTATTACCCCCTCTCACTGACAAAAGGTCCCATTACCATACCTTGAGATTGTGAAAAGCCAGAAATGACATATACAATGGTTAAACAGCTCTGTCCAAATCTAACAACATGGTGTCTATGGGATGAGATGGTGTCCCTGGCTGTGTCATATGTGAACTTCAAAACAAACAGACCCTGCACCTGAACAGTCTGTTGAGACTCACCTTCTGTACAGGATATGAAACTGTTGAATGGGTTACAGCAATGTTTGGCACACTCTACAAGTGTTGGTGCACAACAGACCATGGGAACTATTGTGTTATAAGCCTAATAAGCCTGATCTGCAAGGCCATGGAGTCCATTATTATGGAACTCATAAACAGAGCTATTGGGAGCCTGCAAACACCCAACCCTACCCATTTTGGTTTGGTCAGGGGCAGATCATGGTCCCTAAACCTGCTAGACAGTTTTCAAGGCAGTCACCCAGGACATACATCAATGAAATGTGCTCCACATGGCCTACATAGACCTTGAAAAGCCCTTTTCCAACATCCCACACACATGTCGTAGCCACAAACTCAACAACCTGTGCATAAACACGTATGTCATCTGATGGATTGTCAACTGGGGCACAGATAGATCCCACAAGGTAAGAATTGTGGTCTCCCTGTTGGACTGTAAGCTGGTAACAACTGCTGTCCCCCATGGCTCAGTCCTGGGACCCCTCCTGTCTGGTGTATACTTTTCAGAAATACAGTCAAACACATGAGGGCTATGGTTAGCAAAGTATGTGGATGACTGCAAAAAGGTTGTCATAATCGATGTTTGGGACAACAAAGACATCCTTAAAAAGGGTCTCAGTCAGACAGATGTGGTATCAAAATTATGGCCTCAAGCTACAGTCATACAAATACTGCCAACACCCTAAATATAGAGGTAATAATAAGGGATCTATGGACACACGTGGATAGTCATCTCTTCTTCCAGAAACACATTCACAAAGTGGTTAGAAAATCATGCTATGTGTTCCCACAAATTGCCAAGGTCTTTGCATGTAGGTCAAAGGAGGTTCCCTCTACTCATAAGTCATCAGATCCATCAGAGAGTATCACAGCACACTTGCAATGAATCTGACTAGGCACCTTCAGCAGCTGGAAAGACCATTGAAGTACCTCAACAAGAGGATTACTGGCTTCAAACAGTTGCCCCATGCAACATGACTGAAGTTAACTCAGTCTGTACTCTGTTGCATACTGTCTACTCAGGTGATCTCTGCCCAACAGACAGGTCCATGTCCAATGCAGAACTGATGTACATGCTCTATCTGAAGTAAACCCAAGCTCACTGTGCCACATGCTCTAGGGATATCATCATCACAACAATAAATAGAACATGTTGGAGGGATACATTACTAACTCACAGACTTCCCTTGCCTTT